>NC_142937.1:95333298-95350798 GCF_046866305.1 Octopus bimaculoides | reverse complement strand
GTAACCAAGGGGTCTCTTTAGTGTGTGTGTGTGTGTGTGTATCTATACATACATACATACATACATATATATATATATATATATATATATATATATATATATATATATATATATATGAGCAAACACACCAGTTACTCTCCTATGGAATATTTTAGGCAAAAAACAAATTATATATATATATATAAATAGAACAATATTACTCAGAAAGAGAGGAATTAACAAAACACCTTTAGAAAGAAGTGAATCATAGAGGAAGTATTTTTTTTTAACAGACAAGGGTCTTTTACAAGTGCTGAAGAGACTAACTATATATGTGTGTGTGTGTGTGTGTGTGTGTGTGTGTACATGTGTGTGAGTGTATATATGTGTGTGTGTGTATGTGTGTGTGTATATATATGTGTGTATGCATATGTGTGTGTGTATATATGTGTGTATATATATGTGTGTATATATATATGCATATATATATATATATATATATGTATGTGTGTGTATGTATATATTTATATATGTGTGTGTGTGTGTGCACGCACATATACATATGCCCACACACACACACACAGTTTCTCTCAGTGTAGTAGGTTATTTTATTGAAGTTCTGAAGGAGCTTTTAGTTTTATAGCAAATATTTAAACTAAAAATCTTACACATCTTAATTGTTCGTAAAGTTTAATTGGACTATTAACGCTTTCTGTCTCTTCTTTTTCCTCTTTCCATGACACTGCAGTCTGTAATCATCTTTCAGTGCCATATTTCACATTGACACTTTCACCTTGAAAGATTAAAGTAAACAAATTGAAGCAAAAAGGATACATCATCATCATCATCATCATCATGCTTCACATACGGGCATGGGTGGAAAGAGTCATCTTGGTCCGTAACATTCTGATTTGAAGTTACTGCTCTCCTAAATGAATTGGATAACCATGCATTTGATTTTCGGGCTTGGTGTCTCTGGTTGGATGCTCATCATTTCATCAACAAACTGACAGAGTGTACCAAGTGCATTTTATCAGATTGTCAGAACTACAGAGATTGTGAAGTCCTACGCAAGACATGACTAATGCTTCTTTTGAGTGTATTGAATGCATTTATCATGACAACCAGTTTACAGCAAGACAAGGAAGTTCTCACAACTGTTTCATCTCGTTTATTCCAGACAAAGACCAATAGAGTAGAAGAGTTGACAATTGCAGGCAGTGAACTAAGATAATAAGAAGAAACCAGCTAAGACTGCCACCCTGTGAGATTGAACCTGCAACTTGATAACTATGAGGTGGACTTTTTATATACCACAACACTGAACAAGAGCAATGGGCAACACTCAGCCAACCATGCTTGCAACTTGTCTTATCAGGCTCCCTTTCAGTTTCTCTATTACTAACACAGATTAATGGAAGTCAGATTAAAGATAAAAAGACAAAGTGATTCCATAATTGGTCAAGTTGAATAAAAATTCTGTATGGATAAACTGAACCACAGGTGGATACCCACATCATAATAAAGCCAATTAAAAGGGCCAAGAAATAACTACAAAAAAGGCAGGACATGACACTGTGAAAGAAAATCAAAACTGTTGCCAGTTATAAGGAAGGAAAATAAAACATTAGGATGACACAAGCAAGTTACATGACTAACTTTCTTAAGAAAGATTTATCAATACAATTTTAAACTACCTCCTCTGCTCTAAACCTACATGGAGAAGGTTTAAAAGATACAATTGTTTAAAACAGCCCACCTTCCTTCCTCTCACTCAATCATTCTCTAACAAATATCCTCTTCGTTTTTACTCCACGTTATCATTATTTACATTCCAAGTTCAACTCCTGCTGAAGTCAACTTAGCCTTTCACCCTTTAGGGGGTCAATAAATTACAGGGATCTTTGTGGTTATCATCACTGTCTACAATTTTGTTCCAATTGTTTCCAAATTTGGTGTATGGATTAAGTTTTGTATACTAATTATGAAAATGAAATTCCCTCTAAGTTCATAATTAAAAAGTTATTAGCCTTTAAAATTTGCAAAATCTGAGTATTTAGGTCAATCAGAAGCAAGTATTTTTCACATCACCTTGAAGTTCTGTGAGCATATTAAGCAAAGAAGCACCATGTGTTCCATAGCTGATTGTGATGAACTCTATTTCCATAGTAACCAAAGATGCTATGCATGTGCACAAAGAGTGTAAACAAGGACTGCATACAACACTCAGTTCTTCCAGTTCTACACATACACACATATATAGATATACATATATATATATATATATATATATATATACACAGACATACTGACACACATACATATACACACATATACATAAATACACAAATACATATTTTACACACATACATATACATACGTATATATACATACACACAGATATTAGCATTAGCAATCAGCCCATTCTCACACATCATCACGATACACATCCGTAGCCAGCGCAAAGTATCTCACAGACATTAACCAATAATGCTTCTGATAGAGTTACTTTCTTAAATTGCACCAAAGTGAGTGAAGAAAATTATTTTTGGCCAGAAGAGTTTTAGATTACGAAGCTAAAGACATGCCTGATGATAAAAAAATAATAAAAAGTGCAGCAGTTTGTTCAGGTAAGTCAATGCAAAGGTAAACAAGTGCAGGTTGCATTTTATATTGAAATGAAACTCTTAGAAGCAACTTGAACAAGTAAAAGCAACATTTTTAGCACAAAAACGCTTTTGTGTAGAAATGTCAATGGTAAAAAGAAAAAGAATGCAGAAGACAAGTTTTTTTGAAAAAAGCTTTTTCCATGGAAATAAGATAAAAATAAAGCGTAAGAAGTATAAAATAATTCCCATCATGGCCATGCACCCAGCTCACTTCCTATTGAGTAACATACATTAAAAAAATACAACCGTTACACATCATCATCATTTCAGTGTTCACTTCTCTATGCTTGCACAGGTGGGGAAACAAGTTGTCGAGGTAGATTTTCTGCAGCTGATCCTAACCCTTCCCATCACCAACTATCACTCATTTCCAAATAAGGTAAAAGTTACTCATGGGTGGACATGTTTTCAAAGAAGATTGGAAACAAAAGAATAACACTGCTTGTATGACAGTGATGCTCAGTTACAACTATCACACAATGTCAAGACAAGGAGACACTAACACACACACACACACACACACACACACACACACACACACACACACACACATATATATATATATATATATATATATATATGAGCTGCTTCTTACAGTTTCCATCTAAGAAGGCTTTGGTCAGACCAGGGACTGAAGCCAAAACCATGTGTTTTCAAAGCAAGATAATATTTCCTCACAACTAAATGAGCTTTCCACAAGAGACAGGAAAAAAAAAATATTGCCTGTATGACAGTGACACTTGTTTACAATCCTCACCTGATGGCAAGATGAGAGGACACACAAACACACAGATACATACACACAATGGGCTTCTTTCACTTTCTGTCCATCAAATCTGCTCACCATCCTTGAGCTATGGAAGATACTTGGCCAAGGTGCAGAGGGAACCCAAAACAATGTCATTGAACAAATGTCTTTTTGTTAATGTTGACTGAAATGAGATGCAAAGCAAACCAAATCGGGAAGAAATGTAAAAAAAAAAAAAAAAAGAGATACAATAGAAAAACTAAGGGGGTTGTCTTGAACCTGTGCACCTCTCCCATAGGCTATGATTTTGATCTCACCATTCCACCAGATTCTCCAAAAGCAATAGGGAAATCCAAATGGATGAACCTGAAAGAACGACAGCACTTGCCAACATCAAGAACTATTTGGAGGAAGAGTCAAAGGCCGAGATTCTAGAAACGAAGCAAAATCATAACTTTTAAGACCCAACAAAGAGTAAAGCAGCATCTCTTGTACACATCACCATCCAAGCTCCATTAACACATCAGACAAAATGCTTGGCAGCGTTTCTACCCGTTCTTCATGTTCTGGATTCAAATACTGCCAAGGTCAACTTTGCCTTTCATCCATCTGAGGTCAATAAAATAAAGAACCAATCAAGTACTGGGGCTGATAGTATGAACTAACCCCCAATCCAAGGCTTGTGCCTATACCAGGAACGATGATGATGATGAGGAGGAGGGGTTAGAAAAAAAAACTATAAAGAGTATTAATCAGTGAAATGTAGTTTCAACATTTGTTATTGAGAAGCATTCCTGCTGAATATTAATGAAACAGGCTTCGTTAGATTAATTAAGAACTGCCTGGGAATTGTATCTGCCAGGACAGGGAGAAATCAGAGTGCTAGGACTTGTAGACCTTTAAAGATAAGTGTTCTGTTGTTGTAGCTTAGGTTTAACAGATTTAGTTGTATACTGGAGAGATAAACAAAGGTCTTAAGTTAATAACAAAAGAACTTAATACGAGGAAAAAAGGTAAAAATAAAACTTCATCCTAGTATAAATAATTTAGATTAATTTCTATTTTATAATTATTTATTTTTATTCAAACCTGATCATCCTTTAACGTCCACTTTTCCATGCTTGCATGGGTCAAACAAAATTCACTGAGACAGGTCTTACAATCAGATGCCCTTCCCATTACCAATCCTCCCAAACCCATTTCCAAGTATGGTAATATTTCCCCTGGATCTTCAAACTCAAACAACACAATGGCCAACTGTGCATTCACAGAAGATTGTAAACAAAAATGATGGAGATATAATTTTTACAATTAGTATGTGATGCCAAGACACACACACGACAGACCTCTTTTAGTTTCTGTCCATAAAATCTACTCATAAGTTTTGTCAGCTTGGGGGATATAACCGAAGACGCCCAAGATGTTATGCAGTGGTGGAACCAAACCGGAAACCACAGAGAAAGCAAACTTCTTAAGCACAAAGCCGTGTCTGCACCAGCATTTAATAATAATGTTTAATGTCTGATGGACCTGGAGGGTTTTTTTTTTTTTTTTTTTCAAACGGGAAAAAGAACCTAAGTCTAAAGAAAATCAATTCAAAATTAGCTTTCTTGTTAATATCATACACGATTGAGCAAGGATAAACATCCTAAACACAAAATCACCTCAAGCACAACAGCAAACGAATAAAATGACAAAATAAATTCACAATGCATACAGCCAGTAATATTCAAAAATCTGGATGAGAAACTGACAAAACCTAAATCAAACACATAAACGGAATTAACATCAAAAGTATTTTGTCCAAATTATCAGTAGTAGTAGTAGTAGTAGTAGTAGTAGTTTTTAAAGTGGTGGATTTGCAGAAATGTTAAAATGTCAGGAAAAAAATGCCTTACACTGTTCTTGCTCTTTATACTTTGAGTTCAAATCAAGTCCAAATCAATTTTGTTACAAGCTTTTCAGGTTGATAAAATACCAGTCATATACTGGGAGTGATGGTAGTGACTAACCCCTCCAACTCAAAACTATTGACCCTGACCCTAACCCTAACCCTGACCCTAAATTAGAAATTAGAATTGAAGACAGTGAACTGGCAGAACCATTAAAGTGTTAAACAAACTGCTTTATGGTATTTAGTTACAGATTTTATGATCTGAGTTCAAATCCTGCTATGATCAACTTTGCTTTTCATCCCATCCAGGGTCAATAAACTAAACTGGCCTTGTACTTAAATGAGAAACAGTTGTTATGATTCTTTAGATTTGTTTGGTAAAACATTACATGCAATGCTCTCTGTTATTTCTTTAATAGAATTTTTCAGTTCCAAATCTTGCAGGGTCAGTTTTTGCCCTTTAATCATTTCAGCAGAGTCAATATCAATGAAATATTGGAAATTAATTCAATCAACGAAAGGTTTTCCCTCTTTGAAGAAAATTTCCGCCTGAAGCTTGAGGTCAACTTGTGTTTTTGTTTCATTTATTAAATTTTGGATATTTCCTTCATGCTCAGTCTTGTATGATGTTAACAATAACTTAATTTGGAATTTATTTCATTTCTTTAAAATTTATTAAAAAAATCTGCACTGATTTTTGCATGTCAAATTTTTTGTTGAAAGATAACACTGCTAATGACTCTGCACCTAATCATCATCATCATCATCATAATTAATAGCATGCAACACAGAACAGGGATTAGTTCTCAACACTTTGAAGCGACAACCTGAATCTAATTGCTGTGTGAACCATTACGTTTATGTTTAATATTTCTGGTTAAAAAAAAAAAATTTTTAAAAAAACATGATTAGGACAATTTCTTTCCATCTCCCTCTCTTGAAATGCTTTCCTGCTTGTTAGACAGTTTGGCTTTGATGGCATTTTAATATCTATACAGAGAATTATCATCCTTTGGACAAAATGCATAGCAGCATTTCTTCAGGCTCTTTACATTTGGAGTTCAAATTCCACCAGGGTTGACTTTGCCTTTCACGATTCATAATCATTGTCATTTAATGTCCATTTTTCACACTGGCATGGGTTAGATGGTTTGACTGGACTTTGGAAGCTGGAAAGTTGTACCAGGCTCCAGACTCTTAAAACCTTTGGGGTCTGGTTCAAGGAAGACTTCCTGGTGAATAGAAACTGAGACAATGTTACTAGCATGGGGGTCAGTCTTACTTAGAAATGGGCTGAAAAGAAGCTAACCATGTAAGATCAGGCAGAGATGGTGAACTCATATATCAGCTCCCATCGTTTATTACCACATGACTGTTATGCCTTGCCCCTAGTTTTTATCTGAACACATGGCAGCATTTGCTTTTCATTTCAGAGAGCATGAAGATGCCACAGAGGCTGTGGGATCTGCATAGATTCCATGATGGTGAGTTGTCATTTGACTGATGTCTCCCAAAAACTCATCTTTGATAGAGCTGTAACCTTTGCTCGAACAGAAACCATAATTGAGTTTTTGGTAACTGGAGTGCTAACAGTTCTCTACAAGTAATGAAGCCAGTAATACAACAATCTACACGTTCTCTAGAGAATTAATGAGGGACAAGAGCAACAACATTCTTGAAAAGATGCTAAGCATCAACAAAGATCATCTCAACAGCCTTTTCATGGGGACTGAGAACTTCCAAGAATCGCTGGCGTAGCAATGCTTATCGAGGGAATAGTGTCTTTGTCAGTTTCAAATAAACTGCACTGGCATGGAAGTGGTAAAGAAAGAGGTCTTAACCAGACTCAAACATTTTAACAGGTCTGTCAGTCTAATGACAGGAGCCAGAATGGACTTCTCCAGGTGCCAAACTATCAAGCCATTTGCTTGTCCCAATTCGTATGTGCTTCTTTACCACCTGATAATCCTTCAGTGATTGGTAATAGCTAAAAGGTGGCAGGTAATGGTGAAATACACCCAGCATGCACTTGTAGGCTAGAGAAGAAAAACTACTCTTGGATAGAAAGGGTAATCCTGAATCTGGAGTTCTTTGAATGGTCCTTGTGGTTTGTCACACAGTGGAACGTCTCTTTTTATTCTGCTTGTACACTGTTTTGCATGCAGACCTTTTTTTATCACCAATTCTGCAAAAAGCCCTCGTTATTTTTGTTACTTGTTCTTATAATGTCCTTTCCATTTGTAGTAAATAAAAGAAACTATTATTATTGCTGTTATTATCATAATTAGTATTAGCAGCAAATGATAAATACTTTAGAAAATGAAGGCTATAAAACCTCTTCAGTTCATAAAAACTACTTTCACCCACATTATTTACGTAGTCAGCAAAGAATGCCTTTATAACATGCCTTTACCCCAGTATAAGTAGGCACCCATACCTAAGTAAAACAATTATTGAAACAAAAATTACAACAAACAAAACATAATTTTTTTTAAAATTTAAAAAAAAAAGAATCCACTCAAACTACGAGTAATTTATTCCCAATCTCAGTGAATTAAACTGTTAGAATATTTATAGTATGGCTAAAGTTTCACTGAAAAACATTTTTAACTAGGAAACAAAACATTAAGTGACAAGCTCATTATATAAACCCATACAAGGTAAGAGATCCGTTGTTTTGCTATTTTCCAACATCTCTGTTGAATAAAGCACACCCATGTGTATGAAAGAAAGAGAGAAGAAGAGGGAGAGATAGAATGGTGCATAGACATACATTTGTGTAGACATTAAACAGGATTACATGAAAATATTTCTGCATACATTTATATTATTGTAATCATGGGTATATTTTGATATCACAATGTGTAAGCAACTTGCTTACATCACAAGTATGTCAATGTCTGTGCATGTGTTTGTGGAGGGATGTTTTCCTGATTGCATGTATAAAATTACGTGTAAAATTATATACATCAGATAAATAGAGAGATAGAGAGAGAGATAGAGAGATAGAGAGAGATAGAAGAGAGAGACGTGAGTGCATATCTATACATACATACTAAAACACACACACATACATAGACATGAATTTATACACACACACATGCATTTGTATAAATGCATGTCACACACATATATAAACACACATACTTCGTGTATATGAAGTATGTGTGTATACACAATGTGTGTGCCTGTTTTAAAAACAGTATAGAAGTGTGAGTGTGTTTGATGCCAATTTACATTTGTACAATGGTAAACAAAGCTCTCTAGAGACAGCAAGAATTTCCACCAAGATTGCTTGAGCAAGCTAGAAGAATAGACGTTGGCAATGAATGCAATGACCTAAACAAGTTTTTGTGTAAATGGGAAGGTAGAAGATAACAATAATAATAATAATAATAATAACAATAATAATAATAATAATAATACAGACCTAATGTAAACTTACTTTCAATACAAACACTTGTTGGTATGCTAAGAAGAAATTCTGGCAAACACAAGTGAAAACCGTTCTAAAAATGCAAACAAAGTTACAATTCAAAATAAGAGAACAAGTTTGTGCCAAACAGAAAGAGTTCTATGCAGTATTTGTTTTTACTGCAGAGGAAATTATCTTGACTACAGACTGAGCTATGGAGAGAAAAAAAAAAAAAAAAGAAACAAGGAGGAGTGTCCACTGCCTAAATAAAAGCTTGTTTCTTGAAGAGGGTAAATATTACTCCCTTACATCAGCGAACAGTTTATTGGGTTAAACATTGCTGGATTACCATACATTCATTGAAGCTAGAACAACAAATGTCCATCAGGCAACAGCCGTATACAAAATTCAGATTGGAATAAACTGAAGAATGGAAAATATACTGCAAAATAGAGTTGAAGAAGGAATGGAAATCAAGTCACTGAGTAAATTAGACTTTGATGCTTTAATCACTCTTACCTTTCAACTGGAGAAACCGATAAGCAGCAGATAAAAGCAAAGTGGTGAGTAGAAGGAAACTGTTCCACAACAGAACAACCAGACAGTGTGGCTTAAGGAAATTAAAAAACAAGATCCAGACCCACCCAGTAGATAAAGCCAAAAGTGAAAGATAGCATGTGTGGTAATTTGGGAAGAAAAATGGAGCAGTTTCAAAGAAAATGGTGCCACATAAAATGCACTTGTACCAGTGGCACATAAAAAGCACCCATGTCAACGGCATGTAGAAAGCACCCAGCACACTCTCTAAAGTCGCTGACATTAGGAAGGGCAACCAGCCATAAAAAAAACCATGCCACAACAGGCTCCATGTCAAACCGTCCAACCCAGGCCAGCATGGAAAACAGACATTAAACAATGACAATGATTTCCAACTTATTCTAGATTCTGAAATTACATTGTGGAAAAGCCATTTTAGCCAACAAAAAACAAAGAAGAAACCCATTTTATGCCTTCATGCAAGCTTATTTCAGTTTCCATCAACCAAACTACTCACAAGACTCATTTAAAAGAAGGGACACGTGCCCAGAGACTGAACCTGAAACCACATGATTGGCTAGCAAATTTCTTAAGCACATAGCTTTATCTGCATCTAAGCATTCACCAAAGTTTCAAGTAAAGATCGGTGATGTGTGCTGTATGAGTAAATTGTCCAATTCAAGAAAAAAAAGCGTAGATTAAAACCAATATATAAAAAGAATAAAGATATCTTTCATCAAAAGTTGTGTCTCCAATTTTCCACAGCCAACCACACAGAAAATAATGTTCAAACACATTCACGTCAGACCCAAAGAATTTTACAAGTCTGAAATAATTTCATACAAATTAAAGAATGTCTACTTTTTAATGAATATTTTCTTTCTTCTTGCCCATTTTTTAATGTTCTACATCCTAAAAATTTTAAATATTTCGAAGAGAATTCTTCAAGTCTTCTTTCTTTCACATTTCTTTAAATCAACTTCTAAAATTTGCAGCTCTTCATGGCTATGTAATTAAGAAGATTACTTCACCACAACATGGTTTCAGGCCTCGTCCTATGGTGCAGCAACTTGGGCCAACCAATGCCTTGTCAAAGTGGGTTAATATAAACACACACACACATATATATAACATGGGGAGGGACCTTTGTCTTTTTCCCCACACTGCTTGACAACAAGTGTTGGTTATATTTGTGTCTCCATATCTTTGCAATTCGGTAAAAGAGGCTAACAAACAACTACCAGACTTAAAAAGAATAAGTCCTGGAATCAGTTTGTATGACTAAATCTTTCAAGGGGGTGCTCCAGCATGGCCACAGTCCAATGACTGAAACAAGTAAAAGAATAAAAGAACAGATGAAAAAAAAATTGAAAACCAATTTAAAATAATTCTCAATAAAACTGCAAAACAAACAAGTTTTGGAAAAGTTCAAGTATAAGACACACACACCATCGATTGCTTTAACAGACAAATACATTTCCTATTCTTTGTCATCAACATTAGAGTAATAATTATTTTGTAGCATTTCCTAATTTATTGCAAATTCATTGAATGCTGAAATTAGATATATTTTTATATAGCTTTCTATATGAAAGGGGAAAAAATCAATTAAACAAAGCAAAAAATAGTGTATTTGTAATGAAGTCATTAAAACAGAATTCAAAGCAATGCATGAAATAATGCTATCAATTTTCCTACTAATGTAATAATCACTAGAATGCATCTTGGGGAAACTCTAAAATCAAAGGTGGCACCTTAATCAGTAATTCATTGCTTCTAGAAGATAATCATTTGAAATCTAATTCCATTACAAGATCAGTGCAACAACATTAATTCCAACCACTACAGTCAAATAGAAGAATATAGATTCAACCCAAACTACATTTAATTAACTTTTATTTTCTGATATTTAATACACCTTTAATCACCTAATAATATTGGTGGGGTATTAGTTTGTTTATAGATCTTTTTTTTTACCAAATAAACTCTACTTTTGCTAAATCATAGATGACTCCTATATAGAATCCTCTTTGGATCCCTGGTCTCCATTTTGACACAAGAATTTTCATATAAGACAAATAGAGGTATATTAAACATCATACAAGATAAAAACTCACTTTATTGAAATTAACTTTCCTTCATGAGAAACGTAAAAGAAATACCTTCTGGCAATAGAGATCACTTCCAAACAAGAGCAGGCAATCTCATGAATCAAAAATTCTAAATTGACATTATACATCATTAAGGAAAGAAAAAAGAAAAAAGTTTGATTGGACAGAGACAGCTGAGGACCATTTTTTTCTCTTTTTTTCTGTAATTTTTTTTTCGCACCAATTGGAATTAGCAGCTAAGGAAATATGTAATTTCAACTTCAAAAACCATTGCTTGCAACTCCTAAAAATTAAGGGGCATTTTCCTTACAGAGTAGAACATCTGTAAGAAGATCAGTAGGTTTAAATAAGAACAGGAGGTGCGTACATCATAGTCATCATATTAAAAAACTGGACGTTGGATTAGAAGAAAACCAATGTCCACATCATAAATATGAACTAAGAAGACAAGTTAAGGTAAAATAGCAGAAAGAGAGTTGTTTCAATTTCAACAACCTCAGAGACAGAAATACTAAGCACCCAATTACAAACATTGCCGTTGCTCACTTCCAAGTAAGCAATTTAATACAAACATTGACTTAAATTGGTCTCTAATAACACACTGTACAAGAAATCAAGCCTACTGACCCAGACAACCTAAATCAGTTTTGTGTGGCACAATGACATCATTGCATAAATTCAAAGAGAATACAGGAAATATAATTAGATATGAAAGCCATTAATCTTCAAGTCGATAATCCAGTATTCCTGTTGGGGGGGGGGGGGGAGGTCATGCAAGTTGAGGAGGTTCAGTAAGATAAATTCATGTGTGAGAGAGAGAGAGAGAGCATGTGACAGTGAAAATATATCATTGTTTTAATTCCACTTTCCCATGCTTGCATGACAGTGACACTTGTTTACAACTATCACATGATGTTAAGGTAAGGAAACAGTGACACACACACACACACACAGATACACACATACACACATGGCAGAATTCTTTCAGCATCCACCTACAAATCCACTTACAAAGCACAGGTCAGCACAGGGATATAGCAGAAGGCACTTTGCCCAAGATGCCAGGCAATGAAACTGAACCTAGAAAACACACACACACACACAGTGTAGATGGTATCCATTCACAATTTTCAATTGCTAATTTTACATATTTAAAAAGAATTTTTGTTAGTCTTTGTCTTCTTCTAAAAAACATTAACCATTTTTGCTTTATTTTTTTTGCAGAATAATTGACTTTGGAAAATTAGAACCCCTCAATTTGTGGAAGAGGCATGGAACCCTTCCTTGGAATCCATGCTGGAAGGACAAACAAGGAGATTTCAGACTTCCTCAACATCAGCAGAAGCAGAATGATGGAAAAGGTCAGAAAGGAATTGGAAGATTCAGGGTTTGACTACAAGACAATAGCAGAGAGGGAAATCAGAAGACCAGAATTTGCCCCTGAAATCCAGATTATCAACAATAATCCCAGTAAGTCAAGGATTGCAATTGCACAGGAGAAAGGTACGGATGAAAAGCTCATCAGGATGGGGGTGCATGAGGGAACAGTTACTACTTTTCATGCAAGACAAGGAAGAAACAATTTCTGTCCAAAGGGATGCAGGAAAAGTGAGTCAAGTACACCAAAAAGCTGATCAACACGTTGAAACAGCTACTGGAGCCAGACATGCTGTGGTTCTTCTCCAAGATCAACTCCCAGAACTAAAGGTGGCTTGCTGTCTCACTAGAGTCATTCAGATGAGATTTCCAGCAACAATCATGGTCTTCTGTGTTGTCAGCAGTGAAGGTGGTGTCATGCCACTCCATTTCTTCCCCCAGGAACCTCAGACTGAACATTAACAGCTACATCCATGTTCTGAACAAGGTGGTGAAACCTTGGCTCAACTGGGTAGCTGCAGGGAGGCCATACATATAGCAGCAAGACTCTGCACCCAGCCACACCAGTTGGAAGACCCCAGGCCTGGCTGTTGGAGAATTTCTTTGATCTCACAGCACCTGACATTTGGCCTTCCAACTCACCTGACTGCAAACCCCTCAACGTCTTTGTGTGGGGGCACAGTGAAACAAGAGACCAACAAATCCAGCTGCAACATGAAAGAGGAGCTGAGGACGAGGATTACCAGGGCCTTCAGGGACCTAAAATGGGAGATAGTGATTAAGATCTGTGGCCAGTTCCAAGGTCACCTGGAGGCTATCATTGAGGCCAAAAGCAGGTTCATCGAGTGAAATTGACAGAACATGTCAGAGACAAACTGACTCAAATCTGACGAATACAACTCAAAAAATAAAATAGCTTTTATTTTTTGCTGAGACAGTCATCATGCAAACAAATACTCTCCACACCCTGTACAGGCACACACACACACACACACACACACACACACACACAAGATATATCGTTGACCACTCAGAATGGTCAGTAGCATGAATATAGACAATAAAGATGAATAAAAAGTATCTTAAATACAAGATAAATTCTTGCTTTATTGAAATCATCTTCATTTTGAGAAAATGCCTTGTAGCAAATGACATGAATATGGAAAATGAAGACGAAAGTATTTTAAATCCCCCTGGCCATTAAGTTATTTCAATTAACTCCTTTTTGCTTAAATTATGCAAATTAAATTAGGCCACAATTTTTTTTTTCAGTTATTTTTCTATATCTGAGTATCACATTTGCTTGTGTCAAGATAGTCTCACATCTGTGTGCTGTTGATGCCTACTGAGGTAGAAATCCATGTCTACAGTTCACCTCATGTTTCTAGAGAATCTCCCTCAATGGCATGGAAATTTTTGGCATAAGATTAATGCACCTTCTCATTTGGAACTGGTCCCAATTGCTATGAAGTATTTGATTACTTCTGTTTACCTTCCTCCACAATTCTTCCTTCTTCTAACTTTCTGAAGAATAATATTACACTAATAATGCATGTGTGTGTGTGCGTGTGTGTGTGTTCTTTATTCTGTGTGCAGCCAGTATATATGTGCCAGCATGTATGGGTGTATTGTCAGGATGTGTGTGTTAAGCATTTCTTCGATTTTATGGGAGGACAAGTTCTTATTTGCATCTTATTTTTAGAGACATTACCAATATGAGAGAGAGAGAGAGAGAGAGAGAGAGAGAGAGAAAGAGAGATAGAGAGATAGAGAGAGAGACAGAGAGAGACAGAGAGAGTGTGTGTGTGTGTGTGTGTGTGTGTGTGTGTGTGTGTGTGTGTGTGTGTGTGTGTGTGTGTGTGTGTGTGTGTGTGTGTGATTGGCTTAAGGCCATGCATGCATTTTAGTTGGTGTGTTTATTGATGCGTTGAAGCAGAGATATGAGGTTGTAAGTTTCACTCTGTGTGCGTGTGTGTGTGTGTGTAGATGCTGCGGATAGATGAGTGAGCAGAAATAGTGATGCATTTTAGATGCATGTGGTTCTGTGCATGTGTGATAATAATATATATATATATATAGATTAAAGAAAAAGATTACAGGGATTGAATTAACGGAGAATCAAAGTTTGATGAGTGAAAACGAGTACCACACATGAGGGGATGAGATTCTGGGAGACTATTGCGAAGAGCACAAGAAATGCTGATGGAATGATCTTCATTGGATAATCATTAGAAAAATGAATTTGCCATAAGTGTTTGGTGGAACAGCCAGACAAGCATTGTTCAGTCTTCAATAATATTGGTTCTTACGGAGGGAGCATTTTAGAAAGTGTATAGGGATAAGATGCCTAAAGGGAATAAGAACCAGGAGGAATCCAAGGGTGGACGATTTGAAGACATAGAGAATAAGGTTGGTGTTAAAGACTGGGAAAGGAGGGAAGCTACTAGGGGTGGTAGGATGAGGTGAGATCAAAGTGTTTTGAGTTCAGTTGGACAATTGCAAGTTGAGAAGAAGGAATAGCCAGGATTGTTAGGTTTGTGTAATTAGGGAAGGAGTATTTGGTGAGGTGCAGAGGTGCAGAGGATGAGGTTGACAGCAGGAAGAGGGAAATGAGCGGGTGGAGATTAAGGACACAAATTTCTGACAGTTGGGTGTGAGGTGGGTCGATTGAGAATGGAGTCGTGATGCTGTCAAAGAATTTCTGTTTTGTAGAAGTCAGCATCTCAAACAATCCATCTGTTTGATGTTGAGGTCATGTCAACTAACAAAGAATAAGAGAGAGTAGCAGCCAGCATCAGGTTGTGATTAGTGACTTCAGAGTAAGAGCAAGCTAGATTCAGAAATGAAAGACAGTCTGGAGCCTAAAAGGGGTCATCAACTAGGTGTAAGTTCAGAGAAATATAAATTAATGTATAAGATGCCTGGAATAAGATAGAAACTCATACAGCATAAAGCAAATTGAGAAACATGACAATCTACTAACAGTAACAGACTAAATCTTGTACTGGGACAAGATACCAGCCAAAAGAGACAATATAGTGGAATAGTTTTGTAGATATAGCCATAAGAACGAACAGGCTGGCGAGGAAAGACTAAAAGACTAAGGGGTTGTAAAGAAAAACATCTAGTAGCAAAAAGAGAAGTTAGATGCCACATATGCTAAATAAGGGAAGAAGCTGAAAGAAACAAGTTTGCCAATGCTCTAAGATGTGAGGGTCAGAAGTGTGAAAAAGTTCAAGGAGCTAAAACCCCTTTTAACAACAAAGAGTGTCAGATAGATTGTACAATGCTTGTGAACAAAGTGCACTGCAGCATGCAGAAAATCTGCCAAAACCAGGAAATAAAGTGAACATGTTTAGCGGAAAGTATAATGTTGGTGTGTGCATGACTGACAAAATACAAATAAGCTGAGGGAAAACTAGACATGAGGAATCAGATGTAGTGTGCAAAAAGTCTGCATCGGTTTGGGCATGTAATGCACATGTAGAATGACATGCGTAAAGAATTGCCACATGTTCAAAGTGAATGGAACTTGCAGAAGGAGGAGATCACAAATGATTTGAGATGAAGTGGTAAACAGTAATCTTAAGACTAATTGCAAAAACATTCCATCTCATGAAGAAAAGGACAAAAGACAGAGGCCATTGATGATACATAGTGCTGGAAAAGACCTGATTACTTACACAATATGGTGTAACCAGAAGTTAAACATTTATTATAGTAAGCAAGATGACCATCATCATCATCATGATATGGTGTATGATTATATTATAGATATACTTGTTCTAGCTCTGTGTTTTAAGTTCAAATCCATCTATGGCCTGCTAAGGCAGGAGACAATTCATTACCTAGTTTAAAACCCTGACCTGACACCTTCAGTGCCTTTAACAGACTCCAATCTGTTGAAAGCATTTATGCCAGATCTCCCACTTTAAGGATACCTGTTCTAGTCTGTGAGGCCTTGCAAGAATCTGTGGGTACTGCTTCCACCCTTGACTAAAACACACACACACACACCTGTCTGTTGCACACATATTTATGTATATAAATCACATTATATGTGTGTGTGCATACACACAGAGACACAGAAAGAGAACAGGTGGAGATCTCATCTCGGCTAAATATTTAATATCTATCATCCATAAAACATGAAACTAGTTATTTTAAGGAGTAATTCTTCACCCCATTACACAACTGTTATGAATAGTATGAAAAGAAAAGCTAGAGGAAAAGAAAAAAAAACACGTATAAAAATAGCTTTCTAGTAGCAAGCAGTAACAGAAGATTGAATTTCTAAAGATTTACAAACAGTAAAGACCAGGATTTATGAATAGTCAGATATAAAAATAGCACAAATGAAAGACAACAATTTCTTTCCCTCAGAGAACGAGTTTAAATAGCTTAGTTCATTAAACAAAATCCTGTTTGTTGGTCATGGTCTAAATAGAAATTCACTGCTGTACAAGGTTATCAGTATTAAAAACATACAAATAATGTGTGTGTCTGTGTGTGTGTGTGTGTGAGTAAACATCAAACAGTTAGATGAGAGGTAGTTTGTAGATTTCTAAGGTTGTTTGTTGACATGTATTGTGAGTAGTGTTTCTTTGCTGTTAAGGATCTTTCCAAGGCCACTGCACCCCTGGGACCATTTATCCAGTAGTGACTTTAAGAAGTGAAAAAGAAGACTCGTCAGTTCAATCCCTCACAGCTCTTAGTACTTCATGCCCCTCTAACCAAAGCATAACGACAGCAACGTTCAACTATAGAGAC
>NC_142937.1:95321995-95332798 GCF_046866305.1 Octopus bimaculoides | reverse complement strand
TCGTTGGCGTTTCGTGAATAAACAGAAAAGCTGAAACGTAAGCCGAGTACATCGTTGGCATTTCGTGACTAAGCAAAATAGCTGAAACGTAAGCCAAATACATCGTTGGCGTTTCGTGAATAAGCAGAAAAGCTGAAACGTAAGCCAAATACATCGTTGACGTTTCGTGAATAAGCAGAAAAGATGAAACGTAAGCCAGATATAACGTTGGCGTTTCGTGATTAAGCAGAAAAGCTGAAACGTAAGCCAAATACATCGTTGCCGTTTCGTGATTAAACAGAAAAGCTGAAACGTAAGCCAGATATAACGTTGGCATTTCGTGAATAAGCAGAAAAGCTGAAACGTAAGCCAAGTACATCGTTGGCGTTTAGTGAATAAGCAGAAAAGCTGAAACGTAAGCCGAGTACATCGTTGGCGTTTCGTGAATAAACAGAAAAGCTGAAACGTAAGCCAAATACATCGTTGGCGTTTCGTGAATATGCAGAAAAGCTGAAACGTAAGCCAAATACATCGTTGGCGTTTCGTGAATAAGCAGAAAAGCTGAAACGTAAGCCAAATACATCGTTGGCGTTTCGTGACTAAGCAAAATAGCTGAAACGTAAGCCAAATACATCGTTGGCGTTTCGTGAATAAGCAGAAAAGCTGAAACGTAAGCCAAATACATCGTTGGCGTTTCGTGAATAAGCAGAAAAGCTGAAACGTAAGCCAAATACATCGTTGGCGTTTCGTGACTAAGCAAAATAGCTGAAACGTAAGCCAAATACATCGTTGGCATTTCGTGAATAAGCAGAAAAGCTGAAACGTAAGCCAAGTACATCGTTGGCGTTTAGTGAATAAGCAGAAAAGCTGAAACGTAAGCCGAGTACATCGTTGGCGTTTCGTGAATAAACAGAAAAGCTGAAACGTAAGCCAAATACATCGTTGGCGTTTCGTGAATATGCAGAAAAGCTGAAACGTAAGCCAAATACATCGTTGGCGTTTCGTGAATAAACAGAAAAGCTGAAACGTAAGGCAAGTACAACGTTGGCGTTTCGTGAATATGCAGAAAAGCTGAAACGTAAGCCGAGTACATCGTTGGCGTTTCGTGAATATGCAGAAAAGCTGAAACGTAAGCCAAATACATCGTTGGCGTTTCGTGAATATGCAGAAAAGCTGAAACTTATGCGGTGTATCTCATCGCCGTCTCTTGATTAAGGAAAAAGGCTTAAATATTGCCCGAGTATATCGTAGTTGTCTCATTACTTTCGAGACAGTATTTCTTCACAAACCAAATATTTAGTCATTTTTCGTCAGGCTATCACCTGCCGTACGACCACCAACAAGTTGACGTCTTTTGATGTTCCAGAGATCTGTCATTTTAATGAATTGTAATTAACTTTTTCTCATGATATCCGAGAAGCAATATAGCAAAACATATAAAAGAACACTAATAGGAAATTTTAAAAAATTAAAATAATCGGGTTTAACTGTTTTTTTGATATTTCAAAGTTATGATATGATGATAGGTGTTTCCATTATTTTGTTGAACTCGTGTAAATCACTGACGCTCGTGATTTCGCAGAAACACCCAAAATGGCCACCGAGCATATGATCGTTGTTTCGTAGTTACGGAGAAAGCTAGAAATGTCCACCGTATTGAAACGGTTGCTTTAATATCGTATGATTGCATACCAGTCGTAGAATGTGGTGATTTACCTATTTTATCACTTTTATAAGCGTGTTTTATCTTATTTATTTCAAGCGGTTGTATTTTATTTTCTCTCCCAAATTTCTACGAGAGAAAATAAGACAACCGAATATAGATAAATCTGTTGTATTTCCTTATTCTCTAGGGGTCATTAACACCAATTTTTTTTTCTAAACAAATATACCGACCACATTATTAATCCAACTGTATCTTATAACTTGACTGGAGAACACATAATATACCCTTGTCTTAACAGAATTCTACTTGTTGCCCATTGCAAGGATACAATATGAAAAAAGCTGTCAGTTTTGTTTATAAGTTTAGCCTCACAAACTACCATGAAAATAATTTGCCCCATCTATCATGTTGCCATTTCTATTTGCTACAAAATCTTATGTATAAATCATTAAGAAAACAAGGATATATAAAAAAAACTAATAAAGGCTACTATTATTACACATCAGAATACCCTTAATTTGTTTAAATATCCTCTCCACTATAGCAATATAATTAGTGATAAAGCAATCTACTTTAATATCCTTGATTTTTTTTAACAAGTAAAACCATTATACATTGTATTGGACACAAAAGTCTGTCACCGTTTCTTATGGAAATACTTTGAAAACATTTCCTAAACACGTCTCTTCTCCCTTCTTCAAATGAGTAATGGGAAACATCCGTTTGCTTAGAGCGAAATATCTTTAATCCTTTGCAGACAAAATAAGATAGTAGTCAAATTATAAAAAAAGAATTCCTTTACAATGAATGGTCATAACTTGTATTTAGTTCCGTCTTTAAAACGTCCCTTCTAGGCAGGGTGAATTTCTTTTCTCCCTTACAAGATCGCCTATAAAAGTGGTTTAATTTTTAACAAGGAAACACAACAACGAACATCCCTGTTTGAAATGGAGGTTTTGCTTCTTTGCTTGAAGAAGTAAACTTCATCTTAAAATATACAAACCAGCCATGGGCTGTGGAAATTTATGATTATTATCAAATAGTGTAGAAAAAATATTATGGTAGTGTTTTTTTAATTCAATCGACGTAAAGTGGCCAGTTTTTGAAGTCCTTAAAAAAGAAATGACTGTCGTGGGATTTTCCTCTTTGTCCTCAAAACAAAAAAAGAAAACCTGTGCCTACGAAGAATCGAAGTAGTTTATTATTTATTAGTCAGAGGAGAGGAGGGGGTATCGTTCACCTCTGTAAATGTTTGATGCTGGAAAACAGGAGCCTTCAGCAGAGACACTCGTTCTGTTGCAAACGAAAATTTAAAAACAATGAGATGTATGCCATAATTTTATGCCATACTTTAAAGAAATAATTTCATCAAACTGTAAAGAAATGTGGTTTCAAAATGACTCCGTTGAGGGTTTATAAATTGTCGTTACCTTCATGAGAATTAATAATAACGAGATGGAGCCGAGAAAATAAATTAGCGGTATAAGGGAAGTAACTCCAGCTGGACTATTTACACTGGCAACGTCAGTTTCGAAATGTTAATATGATATTGACGATGGCGTCGACGACGGAGGACCTTTCTTCTTCTTTTGACTTCAAAATAAGGTCGTTTACGGATTTACATTTCAAAAATATATTTGCCAAGCCGTTTTGCCTGTTCGTCTCCTAACAAATATGATGTTAATTCAGCAGATCTCAACTTTTTATAGTCTAGTTTCCCAAATTCACCAAATGGTGGTTTACAAACTGCCCTCTCTCTTTCTATGAGGAGACGGATTAATCAAACAGAAGTTAATTTTGCACTGAGGGACATAATCAAATGTTCTTCGATCCCACTTTTTAGATATTTTCGCAGTGTCCCCTACGCTAGATTTTTACTAGATTTTACGAAAGACAAGGACCTTTATCATTGTTTCTGATATAGACACAAGGCTACTGAGGTGAAAGGGTTGGTCGAGGCCATCGACCCCAGTATTTCCCTGGTATGTTTTATCGACACCAGTGGAAGATATGCAAAGCTGACTTTGAAGGGATTGGAAATCACAACAAATACCACAAAGAATTTTTCCCTATCGATCCTGGCCAGTTCTTCACTTTAATGCTGACCGCGGAACACTTTCGCTTTCTGCCTCACTGGCAACACAATGTCCAGAAAAATGTGTTAAATACGACGTGGTATCAAAAAGTTCCCGGATTAGCACGCCAACAGTTAGCAGCTCGTGGCTGCATGCGCAGTGACGACAGCTAGCAGTGACCTTCACGAGGCAGCGTGCCGAGTGACATTTTGCTGTGTTTTCTTTGCAAGGTGTTAAATTTATGTTTTTGTGATCATGTGTGTCTATTGTAGTCTGCAATTTTGTCAGACAGGAATCAGGAACCAACGCGAAATTTTGCATTAAACTTGAGGAGTCTACTACAAAGCTTACAGCGACGAGGCAAAGAGCGCTTCAAAAACGGAAGAACGTCCCTGGAAGACGATGAGCGTCACCCCTGAAAATGTGGTTTTGTGCCTCAAGAATTCGTCCCCCAGAGTCCGAGAGTTCTACTGCGACGTTTTGCAGCGTTTGAAGGAGGACATTCGGCGGAAGCGACTGGATCTGTGGAGCTCTAATGATTCCGCTAATTCGTTTTCATTTAGAGAAAAAGAAAAAGCTAAATATTATTATAAAGAAAGCTACTTATAAGTTGTAGTTATGTAACTTTCACTAAAACAAAGCAATTATTACGATCTTCGCTGAGAAGAGAATTCATCTAACTTCCAGTTTTAATGTTTTTTTTTTTTTTAAGAAATGAAGTTTTTAAAATCATTATTGAAGATTTCAAATACACGCCAATCAGATGACACAATTCTATTCACTGCGATGCGCCTTCTTTCACCCCTTACATTGTATCCTTTTCCTTACACTGCTTCCGTCGTCTTTTGTTTTTTTTTCAACACTTCCTCCATTCGTCTCCATTTGTGAAAATTTTGACATCATATCAAAGTCTCATTTGTGTATCACACAATACACGAGGAGTGGTGCAGAAAAGCTCCTGACTTTAAGGGCATCGCAAAAAGGTAGATCTGTTACCTTTACAGGACAACTATTTAGAAGATAGGCAAAAAATCCTGATGGTATTCAATATATCTTTCTCTTTTCTTCAGATTTAACGTATGATGGCAGCTCCAACAATGGATTTTGGTAAGACCGAAACACGGGCGGTCATGAAGTCCTCTTTTTGCAAGGTAAAGGAGCGGCAGAATTCCATAGCAAAATAAAGGAAGTCTTGAAGGATGGCTGCCCATCTTACTCCACAGTGAAAAATCTGGGTATCAAGGTTTCGGGCTGGTCATTTCGAAGTCACAAATGAACCCTGGTCAGGGCGGCCAACTTTCGCGATCCCAGAGGACAAAGCCGATGCTATGCATGTGATTCTCGA
Source organism: Octopus bimaculoides (assembly GCF_046866305.1). Lineage (NCBI taxonomy): Eukaryota > Metazoa > Mollusca > Cephalopoda > Octopoda > Octopodidae > Octopus > Octopus bimaculoides. The sequence continues at coordinate 95,327,733 of NC_142937.1, read as the reverse complement.
GGACCGATGGATTTCAGTGAAATTCAAAGCCAAGACTCGGGGGATTTCCCGTGAAAGAGTTAACCACATCATCCACAACAGTCAGGAAATTAGAAAGCTTTCTGCAAAAGGCAAACCGAAATGTTTGAACGCAGATCAGAAGCACGTCAAAGTGACATCAAAGGTGATTTTTGACTGGTTTGCAGTGGGAGGAGACATGTTTCGGATGCAGAAGTCAGCTGGAAAGATCCTGGCTTCAGTGTCCCAGGACACAGACGGAGTACTCCTCGGGAAATACCTGCCAAAGGATCGCATCACCAACGCCGAAGACTAAATGTCTCTATCGGACGAACTGCGCGAACCTTTGAAGCAGTAACGCTGTGTAAAGCTGAGTCATGACGTCCAGTTCTTGCAGGACATGAAATTCGACGGGAAATACGTGACTTTGCCTTCGAATTGGTAGACCACCCACAAGAAAGCCCCACTAAGATAGATAACAGCTTGACTGGATTTCAAGATGACTAAGGTGCATATCAACTGCAGGATTCGAACTTTACAATCACCGTTGTCTCATCGCAAACCAGTTTCATACTTAGACGAACATTTCAAATGGGGATCGATAAAAGAATTTATCAAACGATAAAATATTGCAATCAAAATTTAATTAGTTTCAATTAGCAATCACTAAAATAAATGAAACGCGTGCACACAAACACACACACACACACACACAAGTAGAAAATATAATTTGTTTAATCAATTTATAGATTTTCAATTTCAAATTTTCTTGGATCTTTCAAGTAATCGTACAGTTTTGATGTTTCTCCTCCAAAAGAAATAAGCATAGCAACGGTATTTCATAATCACTTGTGAGACGGTCGATTGTTGATAACATCTGAGAAATATAAAACTATAAGGTGGATAATTTTAACAGACAACATAACTTAGGAATGATGACCTAAAACCTTAAATGTTCTTTTCATTAATTTAAGAAATGGCTTTACAACCGTGACCAAAGATCAAAACAAAGCAACGACAGAGCTTCTAGAAGAAAAATGGCGGCGAAGTCACCTTCAGCTCATGTTCTACTTACGGTAGCTTTTGTGTACTTACAGTTAGGTTTTACACACACACGCACACACACAATGGTTGACCCAGATGCCTTTCGTTGAGTCGAACCAAGAACAACTGTGTAAGAAACCTAATTAAAAGATACATTACGAGAAAATTTGATAATTTGTCCAGTGAAAATTTCATTAAGAGAACGAGCCAGCTTGACCGATGAATCTATTATAAACTGTCATATTATTGGCTAAAGGCTTAAGGGTTTCCGTCTCCCTCATAGCTGTTTGGTCAAGACACCACACTTTCTTTGACCTCGTTCATTCATCTCTAAAGAAATGAAGGTGCAACAGGGACGAAGCGCATTCTTAAGTTTTACTGTTGTAAACTGGAGTTTCAAGAAGGTACGTTAAAATTGTTATCGTAATCTCGCTCAATCGTCTTTTGTGACCATCACGTCAGAGTGAACTTCATAAGTGAATTTACAGTCTAGAAAAAAAAATAAATAAATAAAAAGCGTTCATTTATACAGAGATTGAGTAATATAAATTATCTTTTCTACTCTAGGCACAAGGCCCGAAATTTTTGTGAAGGGGCGCTCGATTAGATCGACCTCAGTACGAAACTGGTACTTAATTTATCGAACTCGTAAGGATGAAAGGCAAAGTCGACCTCGGCGGAATTTGAACTCAGAACGTAAAGACGGACGAAGTACCGCAAATCATTTCGTCCGGCGTGCTAAATTAAGACAGAGAAACTCAAATGTCAAACAACTGTCATCACGTTATATTCATAATTTCTTTACAAAAAAGACAAAAGAGGAAAAGGCTTCAACTGGGGAGAAATGTTTTCGAGGGAATCGTTGCTTCCTCTTTCCTGCGAGTTAATCCGACCGTAACGCTGTCACGTATCGTTATTCACACAATCTAGCTGACATTCCCTACGCGCATCGTTACAAGTGTGCCCACCCCGCCACAAGCCTGAAACATGCAATCATTTCTACCCTAATACCATCCCTGTTTAGGTATCAAATCTAGCGATCGGTGCCGTAAGTTTCCGTTCTCCAAACACCTTTGAACTTCAGATTTCAAATATTTGTTACGTGATATGGCTTCGGTCGACTTAGCAAGTAATTTATTAATTGAACGTGAGAAATTATTGACCTCGTTTCACTGCAATATGTATATTCACACACACACACAATGTATGTATGTATGTATGTATGTATGTATGTAGGAGGTGCATTCCAGAAGTTTTGAGACTTCTTCAAGGGAGACATTTATTAATAATTTCAATTTCTGTACAAAACTAATCTCCTTCAAAGAAGAGTCCTCTGACTTGTAGTGCTCCAGCCATTTTGTGAGGGCCCCATGGAAGTCCACCGATGTAAAGATATCCAGAATTCTTGTCACATCCCCCATCTCGTGGAATAGCCAAAAATCACAGGGTGCAAGATCTGGACATTAGGGAGGGACAGTTTGATGTCCATTTCTATCGAACTGTTGTTTATCAGGATGGAATTACGAGAAACAGTGTTCAGTAGACTGTGACCAACAGTGTTTAGTCGGAATGAGTTCAAATTAGTGTTACAGTTGTGTCCTTCAATCTGGAACAAAAACGTTGGCAGGTCAGCTTATTAGATGGACGTACTAAAATCACAACAATCCAGAACAGCTGTAACTGTTTCTCCTTAAAAAGGTCTCAAAACATCTAAAATGCACCTCGTATATCTACATACATGTATGTGTACATACATTTAAATTAGACATACAAATATGTTCTTTTACAGTCATTCGACTGCGGCCATGCTGGATCACGCCTTGGAGGGTTAGTCGAACAAATCGAGTCAAGTACTTTTTGTTTATAAAGTCTGATAATTATTTTTGGAGCCTCCTTTGCAGAACCATTTCTGGATGTATAGAAGCCAACAGGAATTGTGAAATGAGGCGGAACAAAACAGAGACAGACATGCAAAACTAAATGTAAGGTGGACTTGTGGTTTCTGTCTACCAAATTCACTTGCAAGGCTTTGATTGACCCGAAGTATTAGAAGACATTAGCCCAAGGTGCACTACGGTCGACTTAACCTCATCTCTCGAAATTGCTGGCTTTGTGCCAAAATTTGCCACCAGTTACATTCCTTGAAGTTGGCTCTCAGAACATATTTGAATCTTTTCTTTTGCCCTCCTCTCCTTCATTTTCCTTTTTTTAGTTTGGAGAACATGTTTCGGTCGATGATTGTTTTGCTCCGGACGACATGACTCGTCCATCTCGGCTGTTTTGGGATAATGATAGCCTTCAATGGAGATCATGTTGGCTGAAAAATCCCATCAAAACGGAAAAAAAATCTAGCTTATGTAGGTCCGCCAAAAGTCCACCAAGGCATTCTATTGTAAAAAAAAAAATTACCCGGCAACAACAGAATACTCAGGTAGCGCGCGCGTGTATACATACATACTTACAGACAGGCAGGCATGCAGAGAGATAGATAATATAGAGGCGGGGTGGTGCTCGTATGCGTGTATACTCTTACACGACTCCATACATAATATATATCATCAATTATAAATAAAAATATGTCCATCTATCACCCGTCCCATTTTCATTTCTGGCAATTCTTATGGAAGCAAAGATGAAGCCAATCAACACTAAAAGCCATCAATGGCCCAGTGGCCAGAAATATTCGTACATGGAATTTAAACGGTTTTTAGAAAGGGTTCGAGCACTACAGAGAACACATCAGTGAACCAGGTGTGACCCGCAATCCAACTGTTTCCGAGCCCTAATATATGTAAAGAAGGATCTTTGATATTGAAGTATGTGTTCTGTAAAGTTTGTTTACCTGTGGCACTATTTTTCTTGATTTAAAAAAAGAAACCACTGATTGATAAGCCAACTGTAGCCGCTCCTAATAGTCTCTTGTTCGTTGTTCTTGGCGGTTAAAAGGAAAAAGACAGAAAGAAAGAAAGAAAGACAATGAAAGAGGGACAACTGAAACTTGTGTTCAGGTGTAAATGGGAGACACATTGAACAGTTGGAGGCACCAAGAGATAGAGTTGTTTAACTTGAAACCCAGTTGAGTTGAGCCAAGATCAAAGGCATTCAGTCTGTTATCAATTACCATCTTGTCTTTATAGTATCCAGTTTTATTCATCATTTTAAGATTAGCTGCTATTTCCAGCAGAGCAAGTGACCATGTAAATGCTCCGTTAAGGGCTAGTCCAGAGAGAGATAGGAAGAAGACGAACAGCGAAATAAGGATTTGCTATTTGGTGTATTAGAAGCGATGGCTATATAATCTCCGCTTTAGACACTCGTTTCATGTTTCTGACACGATACAGAAAAATCTCTACCCAGGCCACTATGCACTCAATGTACAAACTGTATTTATAAATGTGGTTTACAGTAAAAATAAAAACAAATTCTCTCAGTGTTCTTTATATTGAGAACAGCTGCCTATTGCTTTGACAAGTTTGTATTTCAATCGATGTATTTTCAATATTGTAATTGAGGAAAAAGAAGGACAGATGATTCAGTATTTCTTAGAGATGTTTGGTAAAAGGGGAAAAAATCTATGAAATAAAACAGGATTGTGTGTATGGACATCGAAAACCTTTCCTACTATAGATGTATTGTTTTGCAAGTAAAGGAGGCGAGAATTGAGGTGATTTTATTGGTAGGAAAATTACGTGCATATAAATAATATTAAAATAAAACTAATTATATGATTCCTAAGTTGTTTCAGCCACTGCCGCCCGCTCATATCTCTTCCACCCACCTTTCTTTTTCTATAGCCTTATTCACCTTCACATTGATCCATATATTTCTCCAAAGATTGAATTTATCTCGGGAGTTGAGTAATCATTCAAAGGAAAGAAATACAAGTTTATTGCAAGATCTTTCTCTGAAGTTGTTCTGGACAAGTAAATGCTTTTCAGAACGAAAAATGTCAAGTTATTTTCTCCATTGTCCATCGACTTCGTAAATAGTAACGGAGAAAAGAAAAGAAAAAAGAAAAATCATTTTCTGTGTTTGCAATATAAGAGGATATTGCAAATCAGAACTAAACATTTTTTTTAAAGAGTTCTGAATGACATTCAATGTTGCTGTTGTCTTTTTAGATCTTTCTAATAGTTTTGTTCTAGTTCTGATGTTCCAATAAATCAGTGAAGCTTTTCTACAAACTTGGGTCACTGAATGAATCAAATTATTGAGAATATTCCATTGTAGATAATCAAATATCTACCATAGTCAGTGTTAACACATTTAATGAAGTGAATTTTAACGATTTAATTAAAAATATTTATGACGTAAGAAAAATTTCAAAATCTGTGACAGCATCAAAGAAGATCCTCTCTCTCATTCCCTCTCTCTCTCTCTTTCTCTCTCTCTCTCTCTCTCTCTCTCTCTCTCTCTCTCTCTCTCTATCTATCTTTCTATCTCTCTCTCCGAGCACAGGATGCATCGATTAGATGATAAGCGTAAAAGCCTCCGTCGCACAGACTCAAAAGACGATGTCTCATTCAATTCAAATGACTTCAATTTCCAGTTAATCTCCAATGAGACAATCAACACATCGCAAGGGCAGACATTTTCCATTGCCAGCTTACTCACTGAAGAGCTCTGCTTCACCCATGGTCGGATTTTCGTTGGGTGTTCAAGAGTAAGAAGTAAGAAAAATCTTTATATCTATGCAC
>NC_142937.1:95294495-95316995 GCF_046866305.1 Octopus bimaculoides | reverse complement strand
TTGAGGTTTGATTGTCCGTATTAGAATCAATGAGGAGGGTAGATGAGAAAGTCAGTACAAGATGGTTAGTGAGGAGGGTCGATGAGAAAGTTAGTACAAGATGGTTAGTGAGGAGGGTAGATGAGAAAGTCAGTACAAGATGGTTAGTGAGGAGGGTAGATGAGAAAGTCAGTACAAGATGGTTAGTGAGGAGGGTAGATGAGAAAGTCAGTACAAGATGGTTAGTGAGGAGGGTAAATGAGAAAGTCAGTACAAGATGGTTAGTGAGGAGGGTAGATGAGAAAGTTAGTACAAGATGGTTAGTGAGGAGGGTAGATGAGAAAGTCAGTACAAGATGGTTAGTGAGGAGGGTAGATGAGAAAGTCAGTACAAGATGGTTAGTGAGGAGGGTAGATGAGAAAGTTAGTACAAGATGGTTAGTGAGGAGGGTAGATGAGGAAGTTAGTACAAGATGGTTAGTGAGGAGGGTAGATGAGAAAGTTAGTACAAGATGGTTAGTGAGGAGGGTAGATGAGAAAGTTAGTACAAGATGGTTAGTGAGGAGGGTAGATGAGAAAGTTAGTACAAGATGGTTAGTGAGGAGGGTAGATGAGAAAGTCAGTACAAGATGGTTAGTGAGGAATCCTGAATAAAGTACAAAGTCTTACGGTCGTTTCAAGAAGATAGAGGTTGGTATGGGCGAGCCGACTCCAACCATAGCAATTATCTATACTTCTCTCGAAAGAGTTAGGGGATTCAAAAAGTTGTTAAAATTTTAATTGTTTTTTTTTTATTTCCCATAAAGGGTTACATAGAAACGACGCCGCAAAACACGTGGGGACATCTAACAAAATGAAATTATAACATGAATGAAAAAATGAAATGATTTATGAAAACGTGCTACCTACCTCACCTCACCAGCATCATTTACTTCCTTTTTATATCCAGTTCATGTTTATACCATATCGTTCTTCTAACTCTCCGTTTTCTATTTCTTTTGGTATTTCCTTTAAATCACAAACCACTTTTCTATATCCAAAACCTTCTTTGTACTCCATCACTTCTCTCTCAAGCGACCTTCTGGTACCAATGCGCATGCGACCGTTTCTTCTTTTTTTTTTACTTCCTTTCGCATTTACATTCCTTACGTCCTCTCACTGTGATAACTTCTCTCTCAGTCTCCGATCGACACCTTTACAGAAAACACAAGCATAACACATGGGGGTGGGAGCCTTGTGATTTTTGTATGTTTGTATTTTTTTATTTCGTTTTTGTGTCGGTGGGGAACGGGTGGGTTTGGTGTCCGCAGTGGGAGGTGGGGTTGAGAGGGTATGGGTGGGGTGGGGACGGGTTAGGGGTGCACTTTGACTGTCCTTCTTCCTCTTCCTCTGTTCTACCCTTCCAGCTACTCTCCATCCTTCCTCATCAGTTTCATCCTTCTCTTCCACCATCTCCCTCTCCACCTTCTCCTGTGCATGCTGGTTCTTTTGAGGGCAGTCCGCTCTGTGGCCCTTTGACGGCTTCATTATTTTTTCTTCATGTGTGCTTATTCCTCCTCATTCGCGGACTCTATTCATCAGAATCTTCTTCAAGACGTGATTCTACAATCTTCTCCACGAGTTCCTCCACATCTCGCTTCTTCGGACCAGCCATAATGCTGGCTCCCCCTCACGGGGAAAAACAACAATTGTTTTAACGATTTAACAGCAACAATGTTCAATAAATGTTCCACAAATATCATTTTAACAAATAATAACACAATCCGTAATCCGAAGCGAACGGTTCGGACCTACTCTTCAAGCGGATGATACAATTAAAGTTACAGGTTAAGATACATTACTATTTCTTTATTTGGAACTACGGCTACAACACAGAGGTGGGGGGGGGGGGGGACAGTACAAGGACAGAAAACAACACGAAAATGGGGACAAAAACCTAAAACGAATGAGAATGAAATGTTATATAAAAATGAAGAAATGAAATGGCTGCATGCAGTACCATTTGAACGTTTATACACGCTATTTACAATCGTTCAATTTTTGCATTGTTTTTTTTTTTTTTCTTAATCATCTTTCTTTTTTCTCTCTTTTTTTTTCCCATGAAACACTTTTACTGTTTTTTCCTCTTTTTTGTTCCTTTTTTTTTCTTTGTTTTTCCTTTTTTTTTCAACAAAACAATTTTACTTACTTTTTTTTCTTTTTAATACCTCATGAAAGGCTCCAAGTCTTTTAGCTCAACTACTGGTGGCAGGTGTTCGAACTCCCCCAGATTAAGATACATTACGATGTTATGTATTTTAAGATGGATCCATAATATGAAGGGTGACTAGATTAAAATCCTAAACGCTAATTATTTTGGGGGAAGAATTTAAAAGTTGAAAAATATTTCTGTCTACAGGTAATTAATTATGACATCAGATATCTTATTAAATAAACTAATTTTGTTGGCACGGAGTTTATGGATCGCTTCCTTCGTGCATAAATTGCCATTTTTAGTGTGTGTCTTATATGGTGTGGTTTCCGTTATTAGAAACCAATCTAGACTAGATTCTTTATTGTGCATTTTTAATTTATTGATGTGGGTAGGGAGCATGGCTGAATTTTTAGTTTCGTGGTTAGTAAATGAGTTTGTATGCGCTCTATACCTAATTTTAAAATCAGTCGTACTTCCTATGTAAATCTATGTAAAACGGATTGAGACTTCAACTTTATATACGACATTTCTCCTTAAACAGAAACCTTTTAGGGGACATAGTTCCCTATTCTGACAATTACGTTTTATTTCCAGGTTTAGCCTTTCTATTTTTAATAACAGAGTTCTTCTTCTTATTCTTATTCTTCATATTAAGGTCATCGAAATTATCATCTCTATTAATGCCGTTCTTTCTAAGTTTAAGTCTATTGTTGGCCGCGCGATTATAGATCCTAGATTGGATGTGGTTGAGTAAGATAATTTAAGGCAGGATCTATTAAATGTAGAGTAATATTTATCGCCTAGTGGGAAGTTCTTATCGAGTTGTTCCTATTCTGCCCAGTATAGTTATTGTTATTATAATTGAATAAATTATAGTATTGAATAAATTATAGTATCTATAGTTGCTGGTTTCTATATTCAGGGGCGGGGGTTGTTCATGGGAGGTGTGTCGATGTTTGAATTCGCAATATTTGGAAACCGTTTTCCTAATTCGTTTTTAAATATTGTGTTCTTAATATAATATTTTTTTCTCTTGAATCCACTGTCTTTTATTGCTGTGTTATAAAGGGGGGCAAAATCATCGAAGATCTTTTCGTTTGCGGATAAATTAGATATTCTAACATATATGTATAATGTGTGTGTGTGTGTGTGTGTGTCTAATGTTTTATTGAAGCTGAAAAGACTTCAATATTGTTCAAAATATTCACGACTGTCTAATCATCAGTCAAGTGAAACTCTGAGTTACAGTTCGTCAAGGCTTTTCAACTTCAATAAATCACTATTTTTACTCTGCAAAAGTCAACTTCCTGCCATGTCCGAAAACCACAATCAGAAAATACTTACCTTTTTTTCTGGTTTGTTTTTTGATGGTAGGGTATTCTTCGAGGAATATTTGGCTACTATTTCTAGCAGGTCGAGGCTTTCTCGTTGGCGACATATAAATTGTAAATATCATACATTCGTGCATTCTAGAGTCCATTTGTGCTGTATTTAAGAAAGTAATATAGAAAAGTGATAGTCCATGGAATGGCAACTGTCTTGAAATGGACAATTCTTCGGTGGGTTTCAGTGAAATGATTCCCCAACAAGATTTGAAACGGAAACGTAAATATAAGACTAAACACATCACAATAAAAAAAAAAGAAAAAGATAGTGTCCTCCCTCAGGCATCGATAGCAGTTCGTTTTTTCAAAAAAATATTTCTGTAAGACTTTGATTTGTAATGATCGGTTCCACTCGATTGATCTGCCTTAAGTATGTAACTGATATTTCTTCTATTCTCGATTCCGGAGCGTTGAGTAGTGAAGTCTACTCACGTAGAATTTGAACTCAGAATGTAGAAGGAAGGTCGCAAATACCCAAGGGCGTTTAGTCTGGCGTTCTACTGCTTCAGCCACTCAACAAACTTAGCTTTGTAGAATACAATGATGATGATGATGATGATGATGGTTGTGGTGGTGGTGGCGGCGGCGGCGGCGGCGGTGATGATGATGACGATGACGGCGGTGATGACGTTGGTAGTGATGTTCTAAGAGTCGATGACTAAGAGCATAATAAAGAGAAAGAGGATCGCCTCCAGCTTCGCAGTTCATTCCGAAGAGAATCTCGATATTTTCTTCAAAAACGTGAACAAACAAAATGGAGCCCTCCGCTCTCAATACACAACAACAACAATAACAGCAAGAAGAACAGTATCCGTAACATCGTCAATAATAAACAAGCGATCAAGCTCTATGGATGGCATATGAATAAAGTGAATGAATAATCAGAAATCTTTACAAATGAAGTTTTATATTTTTATTTATTTATTTATTTTTAAATTTTATTTTTAATATATTTCCTTTTTGGAAAAAATAAATAAATAAATATCGACAAAAGAAAATGTCAAGTAAAAAAACCGAATAAGTTGTTGAGTAACAAAGACAGAAATCTTAATAAAACGATATCCAACTCTTATAAAAGAATACAACATATCGATGGCGGAGAGAACAACATTGATCTAGACTTGTTTCCTATCAGGACATGGCATTTATGTTATTATTATTATTATTATTATTATTATTATTATTATTATTATTATTATTATTTTTTTTTTTTTTTTTTTTTTTTTATTATTATTAAATTTGGGACATGAATGACTTTTACATTTTATTTCAACCAGTTTTTGTCACTTTTTTTTCTCTTCACTCAAGAAATATAATTGTAGAAATAATCGAGTATTCATTATTTTGGAAATTTGTCGTTTTGTGTTTCCGGTCATTCATTGATTTTTGCGTTGTTGTTGCTGTTGTTGTTGTTGTTGATGATGATGATGATGATGATGCTTAACCCAAGGTTAACCTTAACCAAGCCAACATATGATCAAACCCAAATCTCTCTCAAACCACGGTTAAAAAAGATACATAGCAGTCATAAGACAATGTATTTTCGAAATCCCATAAAATTTACAGGATGGTCATATTTAGGATGCTTTTGATTACAAGCATGTTCGATCGGTTGACATAAGCTAAACAACAACAGTAAATATACTACAATCTTAGGGTTTGTATACAATAAAAAGAAGGTAACAAATTGTTGAGATGGCCGCGATGCCACAGCAAAAAGCTTCCAATCTATTTATCATTTTAATGCTGTTGAACACTACAATTATTAACATTTCAAAATCATTAATCACTAAATATCACACACAACACTATAAGCAGTTCGTTATTAAAATTAATTACGCAAAACACCACACAATAAATATGTGGATTCTAAAGTTGAAAATATATGTGGTGGCCGGGGGTCAAAAGTGAACCCTTTCATGCACTTGACAAACTCTGTTTTGCACCACTCAACATCTTTGGTCCACGGTTAAATGGTAGAGATAAGTATATATATATAAAGAAGAAGAAGAAGAAGAAGAAGAAGAAGAAGAAGAAGAAGAAGAAGAAGAAGAAGAAGAAGACGAAGAAATGTAGAAAACGACTAGAACTACAACTTGCTTGTCCATAAAGTCTTCTGTCAAGTTACATGGAATAGGGTGGAACTGTTTATCGTGCCCAAACCTTTTGGTAACGTAGCTAAGCGGTGCCCCAGCATGGCCGCAGTCTAATAACTGAAACAAGTAAAATTAAAAGAGATAGATAGCTAGCTAGCTAGCTAGATAGATAGATAGATAGATACGTGTATGTACAATATATTATGTATGTATGTATGTATGTATGTATACTGGTATGTGCATACTTTTAATGTGTATACAAACGTGGAAGGGGACTAGCTGTAATATTTTGTCTTAGAAAAACTTCTCAAAGAGACTTGTGTTCAAAATGCACCTGTGTCCCACTCCTGTATAAACATTAGAAATGTATAGACACCCCAATATTTTTAGATTGTTTCACGCACACACACAAACGCATACAAAAAGGTTGTAGATTATTAAATTAGGCGGTGAAAAAAGTAATCTTTATGGCATGACCTCAGGAAACGCCCTGTTTTAAAGAAACCTACCTTCGATTGACCATCCTTATTTCTTCGCATAGCAACGCTTATGTATTTCAAACGCTAAAACTATTAACACACAAACTCATATGCGCGCGCACCCGTATATATTTGTACGCCTCATTCTGACATGAATTGAATAATGTTCTGATTTTAGTACGAGCTGAGAAGGTTAAGATGTAGGGCTTACAGTTATTAGGTCGTGAGGTCGTGGGTTCAATTATCGGATGAGGAAGCGCTTTGGGTCCACGCACAAGGTACTTCATTTCATCTGAAAATAGCACCACATGGAATCCCGTAACTAGCCTGTAAATAAGACATTGAACAACGACTCGTCATAATCTGAACACAAAATACGTTAGAAAAGCGTGATAATGTCGCTATTTCGGAACATCAAGGCATCAGACTCACACAAAAATCATTTGTAGTCTGAGTAATTTACGTTGACAAAATTTTACAAACAAAAGAAGTGGGGAGAAGTGTAAAGAACGTAATCGTTTTAGGTCTGCCTCTAAAGCGTGAACAGTGATGTGTTTATAGCAACAAAAAGAGAAGAAAAAAGAAAAGAAAGATATGACTGTTGGATTTTTCGTCGGAGTATTAGAGACGTAAATGAATTGAAGCGATTCGAACTAGAAATATAAACCAAGTTGTAATGTCTTTTTGAGAAATTAGGCTGAGCATTAGTCATTGCTTTCAAATGATTTAACATCAAAGATAAAGGAAAATAAATCATATAAAACGTCATTCTTTCTTTTATAGTAAAACAGCATCAAATGATCGCAATTTCATCTGATATTTTGAAATAGATGGAGAGCGAATATCTAGATTTTCCGCAATATGTATGTAATGCATCCATCCCCCGACACAGACACACATACATATATATATACTTACATACAATACATACATATCATTTAATGTACACAGTATAAAGAAATGAGCTACTAATCGTTTAGTAAAGCTACTAACTTGGTTTGAAGACAACCTACAGAATACATACATTCAAGTGTTGGTTTGTTTACGCCCCCACAATTCAATGGGTCGGCAAAAGTGGGTCGGATAAATACCAGACTTCAAAAATGAATACTGGAGTGGATTTGTTGGGCGAAAACCCTTCAAGCATAGTCGCTGTCCAGTGACTGGAACAAGTAAAAGTGAAAGAATGGACAAAGTGGTGTGGACGCTTAAATCTGCAGATAACAATAGGATACAGACCAGGACACAACCTTCTAATCAGCAAAAGATGTTAAAATAGTGTTTTGAACTGCAAAGTTTAAAATACCTTTTTTTTTTTTTTTTTTTTTTTTTTGCTGTCAGTTCTGAAAATCAAATAATGACAGGAAAATTCAGGTTGAGCTTGAAAGTAAAATAATTGAATAAATAGATAAATAAATAACAATGAGGAAAAATGTAAAAAAAAAAAATAGAGAAACATTATGGCTGCCGGAGAGTTATCGTTGTAGCCGCGAGGAATTGGTGTAGAGTTGATGTCAAGATTCGCTTCAGAGCACTATAAATTTTAGATCTTGTCAGAAATGCCAACGCTGTCTATCTATCTATCTATCTATCTATCTATCTATCTATCTATCTATCGACTGTGGCCATGCTGGGGCACCGCCTTGACGAATTTATAGTCGAATGAATCGACCCCAGTACTTATTTTTTTAAAACTTGGTATATATGTGTATGTGTGTGTTGGTGTGTGTGTGTGTGTGTGTGTGTGTGTGTTGTGTGTCTGTGTTGAGTGTGTGTGTGTGTACGCATGCCCACACAAATACATAGAGAGAGGGAGAGAGGGGGATGGATTGACGGATAGAAGGATCGATCGATGGACGGACAGACAGACAGACAGACAGACAGACAGGTAGGTAGGTAGGTAGGTAGGTAGGTAGATAGATAGGTAGGTAGGTAGGTAGATAGATAGGTAGGTAGGTAGGTAGGTAGATAGATAGGTAGGTAGGTAGGTAGGTAGGTAGAAACGAGGCGTGATGCTGTTGATGAGCCTGAGTCCTGAACACCGGAGAGAATGACTGAGGACAAAAACAAAACAAAACAAAAAAAACACACAAATATAATAAACATTTATCAGGATATTCTGCAGTAAATATTCATCGGACGAATATTTGTGTGAAAGTCGAATGAAATTTTACTTAATATACAATAATAGAGATGGGATTTGACTTGGCAGAAGACCGGCTGATGTAGGGAAAGGAATGTAATCGACCAATCGACCTCAGTATATCATTGGTACTTCATTTTAGCAATCCTCCGGGGGTGGGGTGGGGGTAGTTAAAATAGTTAGATTAAACTGCCTCGCGTGTGATTTAGATCTTCCAGAGATGACAACGGAATTTTTGCAAGTGAATTTGAATCAAAACTGCCAACTCAGAAAACAACATTTAGGTTTTATCGAGTTTTCTTTTTTTTTTTTTTTCTGTAAGGAAAATGACAATATTTACCGCCATGTTGTTAACGGTTTGTAAAATGCAATGCGATGTCAGAATGAATCAGACAAACAGTAACTTTTTATTGACAGCTCAAAGTTAAGTTTAAAGTGTGTTTTGTTGAGTTATAGAAATATGTTTGTTTCTGTAGCTTTTGGACACTCGGTACGTCTAGAAGGAAATTATGTAACTATGAAATGAGTACTGTGAAAACCCAAATACTTTGGATCATATGTAAAGGTTTGGAAGTGATTTTCAATCTGCCTGACCAACAAAAGTGGTTATTCAAACTTAAATTATTTTTGTGCGTGATGTAAAATAGCTCCAGGCCTCAAGAGAACTTTCGACAAAGTCAACACTCCGAACTTAGCGTCAAGTTGTGTAAAATGGCAGGCAGGGCGCATATGAAAGAACCGTAGACTATAGAGTAGCGAAGAGTAGAAGGAAAGAAAATAAAACTTGAAAAAAAAACTCCAATAAAAAAATATCCAGTTAAAATATTTCTTTATTTAAATATCACCATCATCATCGACATTACAAAAAAAAAAACATATATAATAAACATTTATAAGGATATTTACAGTAAATATTCATCGGACGAATATTTGTGTAATCTATGTACAACGGTGTGAAAGTTGAATGAAATTTTACTTAATATACAATAATAGAGATGGGATTTGACTTGGCAGAAGACCGGCTGATGTAGGGAAAGGAATGTAATCGACCAATCGATCTCAGTATATCATTGGTACTTCATTTTAGCAATCCTCGAGGTGGGTGGGGGCTACGGGATAGTTAAAGTCAACCCCGGCAGCATTTGAACTCGGAACGAAGAAGGTCGTAACTAAATATGCTGCCATTTAACACAACCCACTATGGTTTCTGACTTTGCCCTTCGAAAACAAAAATAAAAGAAAATATAGGAGGATCAATTAATTATATTATTCAACATATTCCCCTCTCAGATTCTCACACTCATTGCAGCAGTCCTTCAGTTTTTCTAAGCCCTGTAAAAGAACTTGGAGGGTTGAGCCTCCAACCAGACCTTTCGCAATATCTTTAAAGCCAAGAACTATATATATATATATATATATATATATATATATAGAGAGAGAGAGAGAGAGAGATACGAATGTATGTATGTTATATATATATATATATATATATGAATGTATGTATGTTATATACGTATGCATATAAACAGAAGAGACACATATGTCCGTCGTGCTAATGATTTTTCTGTCAGAACGCCGCCTTAGCTTTAGTTTATAAAAAGAAGTTTCAAATTTTAGAGCAAAGTCAGAAATTTACGGGGGTGGGGTGATGGAGATGGTGGAAGATGGAGGGGGGGGGCAATTACATCGACCTCGGAGAAGTTAACTGTAATATAGTTGTCGCTTATCCTCGGATTAGCTCTGAATAAGACTAGCTAGGGTCAAATGAGGTTCATTCATGAAAATACCGTCTTTTAATATTTTGTGGAACTGGTCCAATGTGTCCTTCTTTTTTAAGACAGTAGAGTATGTTTTGAGATTTGACAACTGTTTCTAACGTATCGTGGACACTCCGATTGTTGACTGGGAAAGTTGAATGAAATATAACTGGGCGGGGCGTTTAATTCTATTTTTATAACAATAATATCTTAAAATCACAATTTTTGTGAATAGTTAATCTATTAACGTTGACTGAATGAGAAGCGACTACAGTCTGTCTGTTCATGGTATGCATGTTCTAAAATGGGTCACCTTTATTCAAACATCGAATTTACCAACTGAAACACATAATACACTATTTTGTCTTTTATTATAAATAGTTGACAGGTTTAAAATTATTCATCGATCGAAATAAGATAATCGGTGAATAGATTAAAGAATATAGGCAACTTATTTCAAAATAAGTGTTACGTCATGAAGACGTGAATAAAAGAGATTTGACGTAGTTCGTGATTGGGAGCAAAAAGAAAATGGTCGTGTTGTTTAGTATTATATTTTATAGTACGACTAAACAACTGTAAACCTCTCGTTTACTGGTCTTTGTAGAACACTATTCAATGAAATGTGTGTGTGTGCGTGTGTGTGAGTATATATATTATATATATAAATATATGGTGCAGATAAAAAGATACAAATTACAGTAGCGAACAAGAATGTTAGTTTAGTATTCGATGATTCATGAGTCTGACGATGAAACCTTTACCGTTCTTTTATTTTTATTTCTATTTCTCCATTTTAGAATCGATCTAATTGCTGATAGCTAATCAAATCAATGTAATAATTTATTATTAAAAGTTTACACCAATAGTGATCATCTTCGTTCGGTTACGAGACAAATGTGACCTGACTCCTAACCGCATCAGCCGGAGACAGTGGGTGGAGTCGTTACCGCATATTTACAGCACCGCCTTGCCTCCTACATAACTGAACTATTCCATTCACGTGGTGCATATTTACGACTTAGTGGACTGGGACGTTGAGTGTTAAGTATCTTGATTATGAACAGTTTGGGTACAGCGTAACACAACACCTCACATTTGCTTGTGTGAAACCTTCACAGCACAGCCATCTGCAACTTCCGCCCATCACACATTTTTATTTCAATGAAATAATATTTTAAAGAGAATCCGTCTGCCAAAGAAATGCGTTTTCAAATATCAAATATTCTCAGTTATTTTGAAGATAGGTTTTTTTTTTTCATATTTTTTCACGTGACAAAATTTAATAATAAATAGATAAATAAATAAATAAATAAATAGAGTCCTTGAATAAAGAAAGAATAAAAAGAAATAAATATAGAGATGATCAGATTCCTATCGAATACAGCGGACATGTTGTTTCGCCATCAACGTCGTTTGCCGGCTGAAAGTTCGTTAACATATTGGATGTACCTGTTTGCTGTAGCAATAGGTTGGCTTAATATATAAACAGCGACTGGAAGACATTGCTAATTACAAACATCTAACTCTTATATATATCTTACTATTATATATATATAATCAATATCACAAACAAGGTACATGTGTAAGCAAACACCTCGAAGCTGCGGTGTTTCAACTGAGACTTCTTTAAAAAGGTGTCGTGTTAAAACAAAAACAAAAAAAAACAGCATTCTCAAAACTAAGCGAAACGAAATCGCGTCCGAAGTGAAAGAGGGCGACAGACATCGATATTTCTGGAGAATGGAAGTGACTGAGAAATATCGATGTCTGTCGCCCTCTTTCACTAAACACACGCACACGCATATGGGGTTTCGCGTTGCGCTGTGCTCAGCAATAATTAGAAACATTTTATGCAAATATAAAGTTCCTAATTCTTGCTTCGGAAAGTATCTTAACATCTCTTCTAAAACTAGCTGATAATAATTCATAAATGTATGTTATTTCTATTTGTTTTGTACTTTTTGTAAACTAAATTATTAACAAAACAAAAAATGCTTCATCTTTCATAGTTTCCCCATCAACTGTTTCCGCTGGAAACATTCTGGGAAGCATCTGTTGGCAGTCATTCAATATTTATCTCATTTAGTTAATTACTGAAAAACGGTCAAACAGGTAACATAAACATTCAGTCTTTAAGCAAAAACAAATCTGTAAACCTTTACATTGAAGGTAACAATAACGCGCACACGCACGCGTGAACACATTCACAGTTGTGAGGTTCGTATTCACAACGCTATTTACACGGTATTCATTATATAAATTGGAAGTGTAATGGATGCCGGATGTGACGCTTTTCACAACAAACTATCCAGTCGGATAGATAGAACAGCGCGTAAGAGTGAGTGAGTGAGTGAGTGAGTGAGAGAGAGGGGAGAGAGAGAGAGGGAGAGGGAGAGAGAATGAGTAAGTGAGTAAAGCTTTTCGTTATACAAAGGAGTTATAAGAATTTGTTAGTGCTTACAGGGTTACAGCTTTCTTTTCTACGGGCGTTGTAACGATTTGGGGAAAGGAAAGGTGGGGAAATGTAAGAAAATTGTTTTTTTCTTTAAATAAAAAGAACAAAATTCAATAAGAAAACATATGTAGAAGTTAAGGACTGGAGTCTTAAGCACGGCAGACGTGACATTAAACCGAAGTTGTAAATAACTTCGTTTCTTTAACAAGCAAATGTCAACAATAAGGACCAAGTAAAACACGTGCTAATACCATATAATATTACACTTCCGCTCCTAACCACAGGTATGGAAGGCTCCCGATTGTTCAATCTATAAATGTCAATATTTTTTTTTAATCCCTTGGATGAGAAACAAGGGCTGTCCTGGCAAATCACCTCATCCGAAGAGCGGTAATTTTCCAAAGATATTTTCTGCTTTAAATCTTTGAAAACACACCAGTTTCGGTAAAGAAGTTCGTCAAATGACCATTTGTCAAGAGAGATGCTATTATACGCAGCTGAATCAACTCTCCTTGAAAGCATCTTGTTGTTAACGGGAGAGTCTCGTTTAGTAGAAGACGACGACGAAGTATAATATATAGCTTTCTTTCCTTTCGATAAACCGAACAAGTTGCAGCCGCATGTGAATGTGTTACCATAAAACTCAAAGTTGGAGAACTCATTGGTCGAAAAATCGAACACATTGCAGCCGATGTCGGTGATGTCGTTCATGAAAAAATCAACATGTCTGACGTTGGTTACGGAAGAAAAGATGGCCGTTCCTAAGCGACCGATCTGATTAGAATAAATGGAGAATGTATAGACATTGGATACTTGATGAATAGCTTCCGTCTGGAAATCATGAATGGTCGATTCGAATATTGTCCATTCTCTGAGATTAAATATGTTGCTAAACGCATGTCTTTTTATAGTTTTGATAGTCACATTATGAAACTGGATTACAGTCTGGTTCCATAAATGGTTGAAAGCGTTCGTTTCTATTCGGTCGATGTTACAAACAGAAAACGACAATTCCTCCAAATTAGAGATGTTCTTAAACGCATCGCTCCGGATTACACGAATCTCACTGTTTTCGATCCTTAACAGAGTTAGATCTGGGAACCGAAGCATGGCATTTGCTGGGATTTCCTCTATTGACATTTCAGTGAGTAAGACTGACTTGGATATGGAAGGCAGATCAAGTGGAAAGGCATTCAGTCGGGAGCAAGATGTAAATCCAGATTTGCAAACGCATGATTTGGGACAGTATTCGACGGGCAAAGATCCTGTACCGCTTATCAACATCAGTTGTAGCCAGAACAGGACACTCTTCAAGTAACCCATTTTGTTGCCTTTCACCTACAAAAGATAAAAATAAAGATTTTAGTGAAATAATTATGAAACATACATTATCTTATTGAAATATATATGAATGTCCTTAAATATTTATACATGCACTTACAGCATGTATAAAAACACACAAATATATACAAAAAGAGAAAGAAAAAAGAGAAAAATAAAAAAGCATTCGTAAATATATAGATACTAGCAGCTAAGCCCGGTTTCACCCGTTCTGTTTGGATGGTGTGGCTGTGATCGTTTTCGGTTAGGCATCATCTATAACAGCGTTTCTCAACCTTATCATCTCGGGTCCGTTTCGATTGGAGCCTCCAGCTGTATGAAAATTTCCAGACTCCCCACCTCTTGTCAGAAAATAGCTTCAGAAGTGGTGAAGAACAAATTTGTACGTAGTCTGTTTCTGAGAAAAATACCTTAAGAATGAGAACCCAGGTTCGAAATTTCCCCAAGACACCTGATGAAGGCTGGAGGATATATCAGCCGAAACGTTGTGTTAACAACAAACAAGATGAGGACAAATATCCGTCAAATGTAAATAATATAAATAATGAAAGGAATACGTTTCATTATTTAAATAAGGAAATTTGTGAACTTTGAATATATAAGAGTATAAACAAGCGTAAAATAGTGTAAACAACTAAAATAAAAGTATATCTAAATAGCATTTTTTCCTTAATACTTTTTATGTAGTGGTCGAAGGAAGCGCTGGCTTTCGCTAAGAGTGGTCCACATAATCATTCGTGATGCAGAGGCTGGGAACCTATTTCAGTTCAGGAGTGAATCGTCATCACATGTCACTTAGTCGCAAGCACATGTCATATAGCTACAATAGAATGTCGTATCACCAACAATAATGTGATTTCTCTAAGACATCACCCAGTAATCTCTCAGGTCCATTTACATATTTCTCTAAACTTACAGCTGTTATGATTTCCCTCCCTCATGTTATGCCTCCATCGTAGATGGGTAGATTCGTTAGTACTTGTAAACATTAGATCTGTTCACAGGACCACATATACTTAGGAGCATCACGAACAAGTACGTATATGCCGAAAACACATCTACGCATTAACAACACACACGCGTTTGTAGGCACATACATATATTTACATACCCCGATAGAAAAACGAAATCTTCCAAAGGTGTTCCATCTCTTTCGATGAAATGAGACTCGCTACCACGATCACCACCACCACCACCATCCACATTCCTGGTAGAATTTGATTCCTGGTAGCGTGTTATGTCCTTGAGCAA
This sequence comes from Octopus bimaculoides, assembly GCF_046866305.1. Lineage (NCBI taxonomy): Eukaryota > Metazoa > Mollusca > Cephalopoda > Octopoda > Octopodidae > Octopus > Octopus bimaculoides. The sequence continues at coordinate 95,301,913 of NC_142937.1, read as the reverse complement.
GACACTCTATTTCACGTTGCTCCTGTTCACTCAGCTGGCAAAAATAAGCAGTAGTTGTAATTCAAAGGACCAGCCTTGTTGCATTCTGCGTCACACTGAATCTCCCTGGGGACTACATTAAGGGCATGCGTGTCTGTGGAGTACTCAGCCACTTGCACGTTAATTTCACGAGCAGGCTGTTCCAACGACCGGACCAACTGGAACCCTTGTCGTCGTTGCCGACGGAGTGCCATTTTACTTTTTGCTCTTATCTTGATACATAAATCATCTCAAGTAACATTATCTGGTATGTGTGTGTCTCCTCCCCGTTTTTTTCCAACGCCGTATCATATGTTTTTAGGAAGATATGGTTGCTATTTCAAACATTGTGAGGATTGGTAGAACAACAGCTTATGTCCGGTTTCTGTAGCGTTCAGTGGATAAAATAACACCACTACCACCACCGCCACCAACACCATTGCAACCACCACCATTGCAACCACCGCCACCAACATCAACACCGCTAACACCGCTCGCTGGTAAACTGGAAATAAGTTGTCGAGAGTTGGAAAAGAGTGACACACGAATTAACGACGAAAGAAATATTTTATTCAGACTGCGCAGAATAGGTATGTTACACCTAATCATATATATATATATTATATGGCATATGATAGTACCACGATATCGACCTGACTATCGGATGTTGTCACAATGGTCACATCGCTGGTCACAATGCGTTTTGCATTGTTCTGGCTTCCGAATGACGCCACGCACTCTAGTTAGGCGAGCAGACCAACATACCCATCTGATCGGAAGGCTGTTCCGTTAGTGGGCGACCCATTTACAGCTGGGTGAACTGGGGGAACATGATATGAAATTTTTTGCTCAAGAACACAACGCACGTGTGTGTGTGCCTGTACGAATATATATGTGTATGAGTGTGTAAGAGCGAGGCAAGACATTAAACTGTATCCGATGGTGAGAGTTCAGGAGTTTAAGAGAATATGGAGTTAGCGATTAGTTCCCACTGCATCCAGGTCCGCTTTGGTCCCGGGTCGGGAGTTCCTGTCAAAGGCCCAGGTATGAGTCAAGCTGGAGCATCTGTTCCGGTGGCTTGAAGCATACTGTACTCAGGGAAAGCTGGACAATCGTCACGTCACACAAAGCCATCAGTGTGTCACTATGCCCTGGGGCCAGGTTAACCAATTCCCTCGTTTTACCAGAGTAAACTCTTTACAAAATAAACTGACAGAAGACAACGGGAAACCTCGGCTGTGCCTTTATATTTCTCAAGAAAACTCATGAACCTTCAGATTTTGGAATGGTGCTACGTCCTGCAGTCGTACATATGGAACATGAAGAGAGAAAATTCGACATAATTAAGATCAGCGATGCTGAACCTTTTCGTATGAAATAGACTAATTTGAAGAATCAAATTTAGAGGAGGGCTGCATCGTAGAATTACCAAAATAAGTCATATTTTTTTGTAATCTTTTTGTCAGCACTCAAGACTTTTTGCAAGGGTTCTTCAACCCTTTTTTCAAGGGTTTTCCGTACTAGTGGGGTGGAAGGCGTAAGGTATTCTCAAAGTGGAGACCTGGCAGTAAATGGTAAAATGGTACGTTTTTTATTTGTTAAGGTTATCTCTACAGATTTTCGATAGAAATTTTGTAGAGATTATCCATTTTTCATTTTCGATCTCATTGCTGTTTACATTAGGCGTCTCGGATACGAAACGTCGTAACAAAATCAGTGTTGGTTATAATTTCTATAGAAAATCAACAGAAATAACTTTAACAAATAATGTAAGAGCACTGCTAACACAATAGAACACAGTATTGACTGATAAAAGCGTTTAATATACTTTGTATATCATGGTTGCAAAACGAAAATGACGTGTAGGTCATTAAGATGCATATTTAGTTATCGCTAAAAAGATAGGATTTAAATTTGATTTGACATTTTAACGACTGAGGCAAATAAATTCCATTTTGAATATATATAGTGAGATATATATAAGGACGAAATCCTCCATCAAGCTTGGTAATGGCCACTTTAACGTTTGTTAATGAAATCTTAAATATTTGATGTAGGAGATATGTCAGTAAACCTGGATTTCACGGCTTTCAGTTTTGAAAATGTTATACGGGAAGAATGAGTAGGCTGGAAACCCTGACTTATAAAATAAATACCAGAAATATACAAATATTATACAGAACGACTAAGTAATTTCATCCTTTGGAAAGAAAATGCTAAGAAAAATAATAAAACAGAAAACGAAACAGATATCAAGATAAGAGAGGTGAGGAAAGACAAAGATAGAAAGAAAGAAAAACGAAATTATGGGGAAAAAAAGAAAGAAAGAAAAAGTAAGATAAAAAAAAAGAGACAGAGAGAAAGATAGGAGAGAATGTATGAAGGAAAGGAGAAACTATAATAAAGGACAAGTGTGAAAAGAGAGAAAAACAAGAAAAGAAATACGTTCATAACTTGCTAAAAACAACAACCATAACAAAAAGCAAAAAAATAAAGAGTGAAAAACGAGTAAAATGAGTCGTTTGTTTTGGCTCAAGTGTCAAATGAAACACACGTGACTTCGAGAATATCTGGGTTTAATATAAATGGGGAAAAAAATTACTTTTAAGTAAACTCAAGTTTATATGCAATGATATGACTATTATGTATTTTGCATAGAAATTCTTGTCTAAGTGTAAGAAAGTTGTGTTTATGGTCACGTTGTTGGTGTTAAACCCTAGGCTGGAATTAATCGATCAGATCTATGGTTAAAAGTTTCCCACCTGTATCTCGTCCTTCTTTTTATATGTTACATCTAAGATTACACCATTCAATGTGTCCTTGTTTATTATAAGGAACTTATTGTTTGAGGGTGATTTGGTTGCTATTTCATTGGCTCAAAAAATGTAAACTAATAATCATATGTCTTGTAGTCAAATATCACAGCTCTCTCACTTCCCCACCGATCCCGTCTTAACCTTAAAGGCCCCCGAGGAAAGTAATGCACTGGAATCTCCCCAGACACAACGAAAGCTGACGAATTAACATTTGACTTATAGACTTGTGTCCATGCCTTAAGACGGCACTGCTACATATCCGCCCAACGCAACAGTGTTGCAACGTGGTTAGATGAGCTACGAAGGGCGGGGGGGGGGGGCACTACAAGACTTATCACATCAAAAGCGAATCAAACTCTCCGGACAGTTGTTGCAAAACAACCGAGCAGAAAATCACATGGGAGAGACCTGTGAGTTAATTATTGGTATAGAAAGCTGGCTTTCTGTAGGGCAACCCTCGGTAACCAATTCAAATTATCGACAAGGCAAGGATTATGGATACCAATAGCCTGTCTGTCTCGCTAATCCCTGGCGAAGAAAGCTACGAGTAACTTAGAATCGACGAGATTATCGCATATGTTGGTGCTGTGAGTAAAGCTAAAGTGGCAAAAGGATAATCCAGCAGACTTCGGAAGAGATGCAAGTCAAGAACACCATATCCCACAATACCTTCGCAATGCCAATGCTAGCAGCAATATGTGAGATATTCAAGTGGATATTTGAAAAGGTCCACAACTTGGATATCAGGACTGAACAGACAGTAATATTGACTGGTAACTTTCACATCAACAATGACACTGCGAAAATGTTGAACAGAGGGAGGGGGGAAGTAAGGCATATGCTCGGTCCAGACGGTCTTTGAGTGCCATTTTGTGTCATTAACGTTCGATCTTAAGCATCAAATGCGAACATAATGTGACCAACAATCAGTCCTGGAAAGAGCTAACAGCCAAAGCATCGAATCGCTGATCATGAAACTCGGTCTTCGATGGTCAAGACACATGTAGCAAGAATGGAAGAGTCACGGTTACCCACGCCGAGTCTTATTCAGTGAGCTCATTTCAGGGAAAAGACCACTGGGTTGCCTTCTTCGAAGATACAAGGACCAACTCAAAGCAATAATGAAAATTATATATATATATATATATATATATATATATATATATATATATATATATCGACCTACCTATCAATTTATTTATCTATCTACAGACAGATAGATAGATCACTGTTAGTCTGGCCAACAGAGAAAAAATACTCTTCGCTGAAACGGTCTAATGATAACCAGAGAACCTTCGTTGTTTTCGCCAGTTAGCTTAAAAAGATCAGATCTACCCCTATACTGCATTTATCATTGGAGTTATGGCCCTGTTTGTTGTTTTAGATTTAAAAAATTCCCTCGGGGCAGTTTGTGTCTACCAACTGCTTGAATAATTTACAGCTAATCCAAGTTTCTCAACTCAGTGTGTTACATATATGAGATATAAGTCTATTATATACTCGATGGATAAAGAGCATTCTGTTATAAGAAAAACAGCACAAAAAGCAATCAACTTTGTATTTTTTAGGCAGTGACTGACAAAGCTGCACCTTTTTGAATTGCAGGTGTAGTCCAACCAACGGGCTTTATACAGTTTCTGTTTAACCAATATCAGTCATAAAGTATAGATCAGCCTGAAGCTGTAGAAAATTACATTTGCCCAAGATGCCACGCATTGAGATCGAACATAGGATCTCTTTGTTGCGATGCGAATATATTAAACATTAAGCAATACAAACCGAAACAGAAAAATAAACAAAAATATTGCCAATGTAAGGAATCGTCTGTCTCGATCGCAACAACCATAAACAAAACGTCTTAAGATATTCAGTGACAAAGAAAGTAACACATTTGTAAGGACGAACAGTGAAGTTTGACCCAACGTGGGAAACTTTGAAGGTCGGTTATTGTCCCACGACTAACTTTTGTTATTCTATCAATTGGCCGGATATGTTCAGTTTTATGAATGGCATTTCTCAAAGCACCAAAACAATCCATGGTACGTTCTGAAATCGTTCATTTTTTATACATATGTATTTCAGATCTTATTAACAACTGTATCTAAGATGGCATCAAGTGCATCACACACACACTGATACCGCAAGGTAAAATCAGATGAAAGGATGAGCGTACATGAGCAGAAGACCATGCATGGCTATGTTAGTAGAAAACTCCGTGATGACAGTACCATTGATCATCAAAGCAGACTCTCATGGACCAACAACTGGATTACTACCTCTTTCTTTGAAGAGTATGCGTTTGCCATCCAGGAACAGGAAATATCAATCAAATACCTGATGCACAAAAGGGACAGAGATGCAGGAAAAGTAGTAAAATGTGACAGCCGATGCAGACTTTGTGGAGTTTACACTGAAGTTATCATCCACATCATAAGTAGTTCTCCGAAAATGTCATCACGGTATTATCTACCGATGTGACATGATGTTGTAGCTAGGACACTCTATAATGAAATCCGTCGGAAGGATAATCCGAAGACAGAAAAAATAAGAATCTACAATATGGTAGAAGCCATAGCCACTCATAACAAAAAGGAATACTGGTGGAATGTCCCAGTGAAGACCTCAATAAAATGTAAGCACAAGAGACCTGATATAATGATTTGGGATAGAGAAGAAAAACCGTGCACAATTGTGAAAATCAGCTGCCCAACGGGCGTTAACATAAAGCTGAAGATCAACGAAAAAGAGACCACCTCTGCTGAACTATTGAGGAACTTGCAGTTACTCTATTCAGATTACAAGTTCAGGTTTATACCTGTAATTATTGGGATCCCTCGGTGTATAATGTGTTCCGATCCATGGCTCACTTCCTGTGCTTGCGACATTTCATCAACCAAGAAGAGGTAGAGGCTCCAGTGAAGAAGTTATTCGCTTCGAAGTACAAGAACTGGAATCAGATTGTGCAACACGATGGCCTAAACTTTGAATGCTTGGCTGATTTAGTTCTAACTTGACAAATAAAGCAAATAAGTTACCAAAACATGGCAAAAGTTTTGACTCAACGCTATAAAGTTGGGCAGATGAATGAAAAGAGGAATAAAATTTAAAATACATTTTTATTCGGAAAATGATTTTATAAACTAAACAAGCAGAAAGGTAATTTGGACAATCTGTTACGTCAACTAAAACAAGCCATGTTTAACTTAATAGCACAGCATGGTACTCTCTCTCGCTTTCATATATATATATATATATATACGCAAGCACGCACACACACACACTCACACACACACACAAAAGCAAATGAATAATAACAGACGATGGATAAATGTCCGTTCATTACAGCCGTTTCCTTACTGTAATGAGCTGACATCTATCCATCGTCTGTTTATCATTCATTTGCTTCTAATACACCAAAGGGATTCACGACACGTCGGACAGCCTCGAGTCTACCAAGCAACGAGTTTTAAGTTCAAGTTCTGTCGAGGGTGACATTCCCTTTCATTCAATCGGGGTTGATAAAATGAGTGCCATTTGAACACTGGAGCCGATGTAACCGATTAAACCCGTTTCACATTTTGGCACAAGGCCACCAGCAATTTCGGAAGAGGATGTAAGTCGATTACATCTACCCCGGTGCTCACCTTCTACTTATTTTATCGATCTCCAAAGGGGATGAAAGGTAAAGTCAACCTCGGCGGAATTTGAACTCAGAACGTAGAGACGGGCGAAATGCCGCAAAGCATATGACCCGTCGACGTGCTGACGATTCTGCCAGCTCACTGCCTTAAGCTGATTTAATGATAATAAAAGAAGTAATAAAAACCAAGGCGTGTTTGTTATTGGCACAATGACCCTCCTAACATACAATAAAATCTGTTTCAACGCATGGATTCACATCAAGAATCTTGCAAGCAAACTACTATATGTGCATGTAAGTATGTATGTGTGTGTGTGTGTGTAAACTTTCATAGCCATCAAATATGATAACATCTTAGATAATAATGATAACACCTTAGGAAGTGATATATTAAGCTAAACGCTACACGAACGCACGCACACACACACACCCACACACACACACACATGCTCATATATATATGCATATATATTTAAAATTATATATGCATATATATATATATATATATATATATATATATATATATATATATATATATATATGCATATATGCATATATATATATATATATGTGTGTGTGTGTGTGTGTGTGTGTGTGTGTGTGCGTGTGTGTGTGTGTGTGTATGTGCGTGTGTGTGTTCGTATATTTATATATGAAGGCGCATGACTCAGTGGTTAGAGAGTCGGGCTCACAATCATAGTGGTAGTGAGTTCGATTCCCGAACCGGGCTGTGTGTTGTGTTCTTGAGCAAAACACTTCATTTCACGTTGCTCCAGTCCACTCAGCTGTAGAAATGAGTTGCCACATCACTGGTGCCAAGCTGTATCGGCCCCTTTGCCTTTCCCTTGGATAACATCAGTGATGTGGAGAGGGGAGGCTGGTATGCATGGGCTACTGGTGGCCTTCCATAAACAACCTTGTGCCTCGGAGGGGAACTTTCTAGG
>NC_142937.1:95246995-95286995 GCF_046866305.1 Octopus bimaculoides | reverse complement strand
ATATATATATATATATATATATATATATATATATATATATATATACATAATTAAGGGATCAGCAAGCATTTGCTTCACCATATACCGAAGTTCAGAAATAGCAGCTAAAAAAGCTGAGACTCCAACAGATAGCATTACTTGTAACTCACAAAGGCAGCCTTTGTGAGTTACAAGTAATGCTATCTGTTGGAGTCTCAGCTTTTTTAGCTGCTATTTCTGAACTTCGGTATATGGTGAAGCAAATGCTTGCTGATCCCTTAATTATGTTTATAAATGTATGGGAACTTTTAAATAAGTTCTCCACCGATAATGGTGCTTACATACCGAAGGGCTTGGTAAAAATTGTTAATTGTTGATTTATTAATAAATTAATAAATTGATAAATCTTTACCCTTTTAATTTGTAATATATATATATATATATATATATATATATATATATATATATATATATATATATATAACTTAGAACTCCGATAAAAACTTAGATATGTTTCGACCAAAGATAGGTCCAGGCCATGTCTAACTTAATAGCACCACCTGATAGGATTATCAAAATCCTTTTAAAGTCAAGTTTTGTTTCTGGTCCATTCAAGTGGTGAGTTCTTGTTGAGCGAGTTGTATCCAGATATGGGTGGCTTGTCTGGTATTCGTTGAAGAAATCTGTCCAGACTCCGTTTAAAGGTGATAGGATCCTTTTCCTCGTTGATCAGTTTTGGGACAATGACACATATATATATATATATACATATATACATACATGCACGCATACATACAGATGATCACGATGAACAAAACAAGATTCTTTCCTTCACAACCTTGCTACCAGGGCTGGTGAACGATCAAGACCTATGTGCGCGCGTATATATGTCCATGTCTATTCAGAAAGAGAAAAAGCACATTCGAAGATAGCATCCAATACATATTCGCAAATTCATACACAAACACGAACCAAAGCACAAAACACACATAAGCACACTAACATAAATGCATTAACATTCATACGCATACATATACACACGCTTACATACACCGATGTATAAATCACACACACCCCTCCCCCACCTACCTAAGTAATTCGCTCTCGTGATTACACTCGAAGTGTTGGCCGGAAGTTTGTGTTTTGATTTCAGCGAGTCTCAGCTGACAGACAGAAGACAACATCTAATCCGCTACGAAATGCAAATGTGGGGGTGGGTGATTGTGAGGAGGGGGTCAGCGCCGAACAGGAAATTTAAATGAACAGGTGACAAAGCTTAAATACAAACCTGAACATTACTAGTCATGTTGGTAAAGGTGTTAAATTGGGGATGTTTTTTGTTCAGGAGATAATGAAAAGAAGAGGGTGTGTATGTTAGGGGAGAGGGGAAGGTTTCAATATTCGCTTAAATACAAGATTTGTATACATGAATAGGTGTGTACATGTCTGAGTTGTTGACTGCAATAATAATAAGAAGAATCTTTTCTACCATAGGCACAAGGCCTGAAATTTTTGAGGGGAGGGGACGAGTCGATTACATCGACCTCCAGTGTTTCACTGGTACTTAATTTATCGACCCCGAAAGGATGAAAGGGAAAGTCGGCCACAGCAGAATTTGAACTCAGAACGTAAAGACGGACGAAATGCCGCTAATGCTACAAGTCACGCAGGGTTTCCAGTTTCACCGCCGACGACCCGACCATGCAACAAATTGCATTCAGCCATGTGTTACTTGTAGCGCTCGCGAGCGACCTAACATACAACACACACACACACACACACACACACACACACACACACACCCACACACACACACACACACACACACACACATACATACATACATACATACATACATACCTCATTCTTGAGAATCTAGACTTCACAAAACCGGAAAAAGCACTTAATCAGATTAGATAGAAGCTACAGTCAAAACATGGAAAACATTCAAAAAGTAATTCAGCATAGAATAAGGTCATACATGTACGGTTTCATGTGCATGTGCACATACACATATGTCAATACATAGATGTATATATATACATACACATGTATATATATATAGGCATACATATATATGCATGAATACACTTCCTCTTTACTGGGGGCACACAAAAGAATTAGCATATGCGGGATGAGTGCTTTCATTGCATGCACATAACTTACAGTGCTTGTAGTCTATGCAAAACGCCGCTTTTTTTGTTGTTTTTTTCGCTGATATCAATATCAATATCATATTCCTGAGGAAGACATCACACATGTGATTAGCAGCTGCCCAAAAATGTCATTAAGGTACTACCTCCAAAAATGTCATCAAGGTACTACCTACCTATGCGATATGACGTTATAGTAAAAACAATATACAATGCCATTCGGAAAAATGACTGTCTTGAAATAAATATAGAGAATCTCTCTGATATTGAAAGCGTACACAAATACCAGCACAAGAAATACTGGTGGAACATTCCCATCAAAACAGCTGTCAAGTGTAAGCATAACAGGCCGGATATCGTTATTTGGGACAAACAAGAAAAAGTACGTACCGTCTTAGAGGTCAGCTGTCCTGCTGATGTGAACATCTCTTTGAAAACCAAAGGGAAAGACGATAGCTACTTCTAAACCTCCAGCTTCTTTATCCGGATTACAAATGGTTACAAATTCATATCAATAATATTTGGAGCACTTGGTTTTGTAATTACTGTAAGTCTAGATAAGGTTGGATTTCTAGAAAAAGAAATCAACCAACTGATTCGCACATCAAAAATACAATCTATAACCGGGACAGTAAAGACTTTTCTCAGATTTAAAATGTGACAATGTTTTCGTTATCTACATTCCAACGATGGAGCTTTGTCAGAAACCAGCTCCTTCTTCAGAGGAAGATTTTAAATGATTAAATACATACATACATATACACACGTACAAGCATACATATCACAATCTTACTCTTTGTCAAACCTTGAAGAATATAAAAACCTTACACGCACGTTGGAATCGAACCTGTTTTGTATCAACACGAGATGCCTAATTTACTATTCTTTGCCGAAATCTATAGAATCTTTTAAAGATCAAACTGTTGTCTATAGAGTGATCCTCCTACCCACCCGTCTACCGACCTACCTACCAGTATACGAATATAAAAATACACAATATCTACATCCACCTACCCTTACACACACACACACACACACACACACACACACACAATCTTGGAATAGGTGTGTGAGTAAGTGTGTGTGTGCGTGTGTATACATATATTCACAGAGAGAGAGAGAAAGAGGAAGATGACAGACAGACAGACAACCAGGTGCATACATTATATGTGTTCATCATAAAATACTATATCGATGTTCGTTTCTAGAAAACAATGTCTTCTTTCGCACACAACACATGCACTCTCGACTGTACATCTGCACACACACACAAAGAAAGAGAGAGAGAGAGAGAGAGAGAGAGAGAGAGAGAGAGAGAGAGAGAGAGAGAGAGAGAGAGAGACAAATACATAAAGCAATCAGATGTTTGTGTAACTGCCTCACAGATATATCTGGCACGCACATATAGCCAATAGACAAAATATCATGAGTACAGAGACACGAGCAGTTATTGAAATTCTTTCTCCACCACTATCTCTCTCTCGCTCCTTCTCTCTCCTCTAAGTCTCTCTCATTCACACACACACACACACACACACACACACACACACACGCGCTGATCAACTGAAAAAGAACACGAACACGACACGCAAGAAATGCGGACATAAAGCAAGAACTTCGCACGAACTCGGAACCAAGTCTTACTTAACGCAGTCAAATCCGGATGAAACTATCTTAATGTCATATAAATGAATATGTATAGGAGATGGGGGTGCGTGTGTGTGTGTGTGTGTGTGTGTGTGTGTGTGTACATGTGTGTTTGTGTACGCTAACAACGTGTGTGCGTATATGTGCGTATGTACGACACTGTCCGCACGTGTGTGTTTTTTCTGTTAAAGACCAAATAAAAATGCAAGTAAAAATATCTCTTCGATTCACGAAAAGGTCGTAATGCCATGTTTTTTTTGCTTTAAATTGTTTTTCTCTTCTTTTTCAAGTTTAATAAATATGCATCCGGGTAATTTTACTTCATTGAAACTTAGCAGGGGCTATACACCGCCCCGCCTCTCCCCACTTTCATTATCACTTATGATTGGTTTTCTGTTCCTCTTCAAAGTAAAGATATTTTTCTATAAATTCCACATTTTCTACACTGTATTGTAGAAAACCAAACATAGGGATTTGGCCGACGAGGCCCTTGACAATGGATAGCATGCCACCCCGTTCCTTATTGAAGTCGGCTACCGCAGCTTTCCATCTGGATCGATGCGCTATTTCCAACAGAGGATTGATCTGGGGCTCAAACAACTCAAATAACGGCTATTCAAAAAAAAAAAAAAAAAAACTTGCTAGCGTTCCCTTCATCAAATACGCAGTCATCACATTCTGTTAAAATGTCTTATTGATGCGTTTGATTTCTTTTCTTCCATGATGAGAAGATTGCATTGTTTTAAACCATTTTATTCCTTCTGGAATAAAAACAATGTTTTCTTCGAAACATATGTCAGAAGTAAAAGGATTTGAATAACTCCTCCGTTTAACTCCATATATATATATATATATATATATATATATATACACACACACACATATTTATGTATATGAACTAAAACTGGCACTCCGTTACGACGAGGAGGGTTCCAAGAAATCCGATCAACGGAGCAGCTGCTTGTGATATTAACGTGCAAGTAGCTGAGCACTCCACAGACAAGTGTACTTTTAACGTGGTTCCCAGGGAGATTCAGCGTGACACAGGATGTGACAAGGCTGACCCTTTGAAATACGGACACAACTCATTTTTGCCAGCTGAGTGGACTGGAGCAACGTGAAATAAAACGTCTTGCTCAAGGACACCACGAGTCTCTAGGAATTGAACTCACTACTTTACGATCGTGAGCCGAATACCCTTACCACTAAGCCACGCGCATTCACTATATCTATACAAACACACACACGTGTGTGTGTGTGTGTGTGTAGCCATTCGTAAATCAAAAAAACATTAAACAATCTCTATAAGCAATTTTTTATTGAATAAATTTAAATTTATCAAGTGAAAACAAATATTTAAATAATATTTAAAGTGAATTTCAATGAAATACTATTTCTAAAAAATCGCGTTTCTTCACAGTCCTTTGCATTTTGCTTGGACATTACACAACACTGAACAAATCAAGAAAGTTTTACGGTACACTGAATATGGTAAAAAGTTTTTAGACAAGTGAAGATATCTCGTGTTGAATGGATGTAAGTATATTTCAATGTTAAACTTTCTTGCAGCAGCACTCGGCGTAAGCCAAGGTTTATAGTCAGAATCAGTCACGTAGCCCTTGTGCAAAATCTCAGATATCTACATGCACAACAGTAACCCATGCATATGTACATAAATTCGATATGTGTGTAACATAAATTATGTGGAGCAACTACACACGCGCGCGCAACGCACCCACATACATACATATAAAAATTTTATGTGAATAGGTCCACACTAAGTAAAAATTTATTTGATCTCACCTGTTCTGTGTCTTCCCCTACTGTTATCTTTGTCTATATTACCACTCTTTCATCACTATCTATCTGTCTATCTATTGTGATTTTTTTGTCTCGCTCTTTCTGACGTCAACAATAATTCAGCCAATCCTGAGCCAGACTCACTCGCACACAAATCTATAATTATTTTCATGTTTCATCCAAGAGAAGTCTTTATCTGAACAGTTGGGATTCGTCAAGGGGATTTAGATATATTTATCGATCTGTGAATTTCCAGTCATTATCTGATAATACTAATTAAAATTGTTGATTTTTTTTATTTTTGATTATTTAGTTTTGTTTATTTGAATAAAATCACAGTGAAAGACCGAGGACGAGTGGGAATAACATGGATGTATGTGTGTGTGTATGTGTGTGCATGCATATTAATCGTTTAAGCTTTGACGCTGAACTAAGGAGTCTGCTGGACAATATCGGTAATATATTAAGAATGGGGACAAATTAAATGACCAAGTGTTGGTGACAGTTAACAACGACGACGACGATGATGGTGATGGTGATGATGATGCTTTTATAAGCTGAGACGAAGAGTAATTTTGAATGATATAAGGAGGAAATATTTAAACGAAAGTATTTCAGAAAGTGAACTTTTCAAACAGAAATAGTTACAAACGGTCGTTAATGTAGAAAAAACTAGCTTCTGTTTTAGTTTTTTATATTTTTATTTTTCAGAAACCGGAGCTGTCATTGAGAATTATTGATCTAATTGAGAGTCACCGAGAAATATTGATTTATTTAAATGTTTAAGAGAGAGTGTGTGTTGTTTGCATGCTTGGTTTGCTAGAAATAGCAGCTAAATCAACCTAAAACCACTTCCACACTAGTACTTCACTGCTACATTATTTTATCGACCCCAGAGACGACAAAGTTGACCTCGGCAGGTTTTGAACTCAAAACATAAAGAGTTGGAAGAAATACCACAAGGTATTCGGTCCTATTCTGGAACGACCCTTCAATCCACTATCCAAATAATAAGTGCCAGGCAATGGCTCTCATGGCTTCTGATCTTAATTGATTGGAAGTGTTATCATGTACATTGTTTTGTCTTGGTATAAAAGATGGGTTACAGCAAATATTCTGCTCAATACCACAGATTTGCTTGTCAGTTGTTTGACCTTAACCAGTTGATCATGTCCCTTGGTGGCTGATGATATGTGCATCTCTGATCATGAGCAGAAGTAGTGGGGGAGCATCATAGCTATGTGTTGAGAGGAATTCTTTGGAGTTTGAATAATTGACCTTTGGAAACATGGGTGTTTTGTTCAACATCCTTAATCAAACCTTATTCAGGGACCTTTTGAGCGGAATGAGCTACTCGACCTGAAGAAAATTCTAACTGGGCCCCACTTGCGAGGTCATGTGCTGTTTATCTTGATATGAGATCACCATGTCGCGCACATATGGTTGTGATGCATGTGCCTGGTGTACCCTTATCAGACGGGTAGTCATGATGGGTATACTGGGCTTCATGTATTTGTACCCTAGTATCACTTTTGATGGCATGCACTGCTCTCTCACTCAATAATAATAATAATAATAATAATAATAATAATAATAATAATAGTAATAATCCTTTCTATTATAGGCACAAAGCCTGAAATTTGAAGGAAGGGGACTAGTCGACTAGATTGACCCACTGGTACTTAATTTATCGACCCCGAAAGGATGAATGGCGAAGTCGACCTCAGCAAAATTTGAACTCAGAACGTAAAGCCGGGCGAAATACCGCAAAGCATTTTGCCTGGTGTGCTAACGATTCTGCTAGTTCACCACCTTCAAAATAATAATAATAATAATAATAATAATAATAATAATAATAATAATAATAATAATAATAATAATAATAATAATAATAATAATAATAATAATAATGATGATGATAACAACAACAACGACGACGACGATGATAAGGACAACAACACCGAGACCCTGTATCAAAAACCAAACAAATATGAACAAATTCTGACTTCCAGATATTATAAATTAGGCGCACGCCTTATCTTTAAGATAGCGGGCTTGCTATCTGTAAGATAGCAAATTTGGCATTGAAATTGATGCGTATATATATATATATATATATATATATACAGAGAGAGAGAGAGAGAGAGAGAGAGAGAGAGAGAGAGAGAGAGAGAAATGTAAGTATATATAGTGAGAGACACAGAAAGACAGACAAAATACATATATGTATATACCTGGGTTTATATGGGTATATGTATGTATGTATGTATGTATGTATGTGCAGACATGCACATTGCTGTGTATATTAGACGAGACTCTGCAGCAGTTATTAAATTCTTTCTGACATTTAAGACCTTCAGCAAGAGTAGCGGTGTATACGGTAGCAACACCTGATTAAGTGACTTGTTTACTGAGCTTTGACGATAATTCTTATATAGCGATATGTTATCTATAAGAGTCGGTGTGACTGGCAGCCAGAAATACAGAGAAAACAAGAAGGAAGGAGGCAGAGAGAGAGAGAGAGAGAGAGAGAGAGAGAGAGAGAGAGAGAGAGAGAGAGAGAGAGAGAGAGAGAGAGAGAGAAAGAGAGAGAGAGAGAGAGAGAGAGAGAAAGAGAGAGAGAGAGAGAGAGAGAGAGAGAGAGAGAGAGAGAGAGAGAGAGAGAGAGAGTATGTGTGAAACACTTTGTATTTATAAGAATAGAAGACCCACGAGCGGACAAACAGACCAAATAGCAACATACACAGGGTGATTCAGAAATCTCCTTAGTATTTCAAAGATACAGTACAGACGTGTTGTGCGCGCTCGTCGGATTTTCGTTTTCACGCAAGATGACCAAACGCATCGAGCAGTGACTTGGCATCAAGTTTTGCAAGATATTGCATCAAGCTTTGTTAGGAACCAGCTCCTTCTTCAGAGGAAGATTTTAAATGATTAAATACAGGAAAAATCCATACATACATACACGCACGCACGCACACACACACACACACACACACACACACACACACACACACACACACACACACACACACACACACACACACATTGTTAGGTCGTGTTCTTCTACAGAAGCAAGACTATTTTGTAGCACTCTCAGTTTTTATTGCGTAAGTAGTTATATAAGGAAAGCAAAAGAGACAAGCGCAGAGAGTAAAATTCGGTTGACATCTCCAGAAGTGAATCATTGTCCTACACCACCACACCTGATAGCTTTCTAATATTTTGTGTGATCGATTGACCTTTATAAGTAAAAACAAGTCATGTGAGTTCTTAGATGAATTATAATGAGCCACACCGTGATTAATTGCGTGTTTTCTTTTTTTTTTTTTTTTTTGCGTTGTTTCACCAAACAAATAAGAGAACCGCTTTCTGGGTGCAATTCTAGTCTAAAGTATTTTAATTTCGGAAAGACAACGACATCTATTCTCAGTGCTTAACGAATAGGGCCGATGGACCCCAAAACATAGAACTCTGTTATTGATTTGGATTGAACTTATGACCCATGAGTAAGTATGTCTCTGCAACAACAAAGTCAATATTAAATTAATGTGTTTGTAGTTTTTGATGATGTTGTTCCTGCAGCTGTTGTTGTTATTATTGTTGTTGTTGTTGTTGTTTAGCTCAAGATAATCCTTTTGTGTATATATTGTACTACATTATCAAACGTCATACGATCTCATTTCAGTCCCAGTACAAAGTAAATGTTTTATTCCTAGCTAAAAAAAAGAATCGCAGTTCTAGTGGGTGTCGAGAATTAGTAGCAAACAGAATATAACAGAATTAGAAACTGTTTGCCGTGGGGGTTTTTCTTCCCCCTTTTTTTTTCTCTCTCTTTTGTGGATTTAGAGAAAACCTAATATTGCTTGTTTATCTACACTGGCTTTACAACTGAAACATTGCGCTGTCAAAACACAGTTGTGAAGAGGAAGGAATCTCATGCAGGGAGTATAGAGGAGATGTAGGTTTGGTTGGTAAGCGAGGACACACAGATGTTTATATAGCTTGGAAAAGTCTTGCAGAATGTTGTAACATGTTTATATAGTTGTAACAATATGTTGCAGCATATTGTTGGGACTAGATTACAACAGGCCTTAGTGGTGACTTGTGCAGAGTAAGTGGAGCGACATTTGGTTTAAAATTACACAAACTCATGATGAAAAGAGCTAATAAAAGACCCAATTAAAAACAATTTTAGTCATTAACATTCGATATAATGGACATTAATTATAAAATATTGAATTAATATTGCTGTACACATATGAAACGATATGGCTTCAACTTTAGACTTTTCAACACTCGTTGCCATGACCTCCTGCTTATGTGAGACTGCTACGCCAGTTTACATGTTGATCTCTTTGGACTTCGAGTAATCCTTTGGCAAAAGTCCTGAGGAACTACCGGCGTTCGAACTGTAGGGTCTGTTTGTTTTGGGGCGCTGTGCACAGACCCTGTATCGCGTCACTTCTTAACCAACTTTTATACCCCTCTCTTTGCCGGTAATCCTTTTCCCGAAAAACTTGGCTTCAAAAATTTCACGCATTTGCTTAACAGAACCCGTTCATATACACGCTCCTACAGTTTCCATTCTTTCCACTATTGAGTTCGTCATCTTACAGAAAAGACTACAGATGTTTACTCAATTATTCTTACAATCAACTAATGCAGTGGGGATAATTTAGCAAACAGTCGACGAGGGCGCTATCTTTGTTCAGCAGTGACAAGCAGTCGAAATAACACAATGACACTTGCATACGAAAGGCCGGGTGCTTTTATGTGTGTGCAAATTTATTTCTGTATTGATACTATGTTAGAAAACTCAGGCTGTTTTCGTGTGTCAGTCTGTATATTCCAAATAACCCTTGACAAAATATCCATGTTGTTACTTTGTAAGCTGTTTAGAAACATTCGTAATTTTTTTCTTCTTGGATGAAGTCAATTAATTCCATTAATGCTTTACTAAATAGTGTAACACACATCACGATCTTTGTACAATACGTGAATTAGATAACTGTTAACGACAGTATGTGAATAAGATACACAAACAAAATGACTGACGACAGTATAATGTGAAAAGCTGACATATCAGTTGGAAGACGACATTATTTCCTTACATAATTATTCTTTGTTAGGATTCGGTGTACAGCGACAACAGAGGAGAAATGTGTTTTTGTGAAGAGTTGTTGAAATACAATATTTGGGTTTCTCCAGTCAGAAACCGTATAGGTTCATATTCGCTGAAAATTAATTTCAGAGTCGAATCTTTTATAAATAAAGACATTTTTAACTGGGAATTATTATTGTTGTTGTCATGGTGAACATTTAGTCATTTATTTTATTATTTTCAGTTTTACTTACTTTTATTCATTTTACCTTTGAATACAAACGGAGCTCTTGCGCGTTGCACTTTTACATCCTACACGAATAGTTGAGTCTACCTACATACCCAATAGACATAAATCGCTTTACACACACACACACACACTCACACACACACACACACACACACACACACACACACACACACACACACTCACACACACACACACACACACACACACACACACTCACACACACACACACACACACACACAAAGTGGAGACCGTTTTCTTTAATCATAGATAATAACCGGTTGAGAACCGGTTATTGTTATCAAAATTAATGATCCCTAAACACTTGGTATGCCCAGCGTTTTGACTCATTATTATCATCAGTAGAATAGGTTAGCGATGCCGAAAGGCTTCAGCGCAATTCACTACAATAAGTGTCTTCCACAGTACTTGCAGCGTGTGTGTCTATATTTTCATTTATATATATATATATATTACATACCATGCTATGTTGTTTTCTTCTGCTCTAATGCTGTATTCGCATCCAATCAGTCCTGTTCCTCCTCTTTTTCTTGTTTCATACAGTCTGTCTGTGCGACTTTTGGGGTGGAGTATCCCATACCTAGTCAGCAACTTCCTTGTCTTTATGCCTAAGCTGTTTAGTTCGTCTACTGTCCATGCGATTACCCTGCTCCATATCTAAGGCTTGAAACCGCCCAGGTGTTGATAACTTCAATCTTATTCCGTCAATTTAATTTCGACTGCAGGATCAGTCTCAGTCTGCGCAAGTACTCCGCCTTAAATTTTTTTGTCATTTCTTTCTCCATCAATTTATCCATTTCCAATATCTCCGAGCTGGCAGAATCGTTAGCGCGCTGGACGAAATGCTTAGCATCATTTCGCTCGTCGCTACGTTCTGAGTTCAAATTCCACCGAGATCGACTTTACCTTTCGTCCTTTCGGGGTCAATAATATTAGTACCAGTTAAACACTGGGGTCGATGTAATCGATTTAACCCCTCCCCAAAATTGCTACCCTTGTGGCAAAATTTGAAACCATTGTCTTTTGTTTCGCTTTTTTTTTTTTTTTTTGTAAATATCGTCTCATAATTTTTAATTAAATGTTTATAACTGGATCAATGGACAAGTAAAATATATTACAAATAAGAAAAATTTATCATGCTCGACGGCACAATCGTCTATGTGCTTTCTAACACTGTGACACATCGCTTTCGACGGCCGATATGCACGTTCACATTTACGAATTATTGATCTCGCTCTTTTGGTTTAGATCAAAGACAAATCATTTTTGTTGAATAAAAAGTTGGAAGTCTCTAGTTAAGAAATATATTAATGGTTTCATCATTCGTTTTCAACGGATGCAACATTCTGTGTAATTAATAAAGCTGTCACTATTTTTAAACAGGAATAAACTAGCAATGTGTGTACATGTATGTGTATCCATTTACCACATATATATAATACATATAAGTATATAGTTTTATAGAGGAGAATGCAGTATTTATCTTTGTATTTAATGTGCGTGTAGTATGTACTGCATCGTGAATCGGTCCGCCAAGAGACTCATCATGACACATGTCAGCTAATTTCTTTCTCAATTACAACTTCAATTTTTATTCTCTCCAATGCCGTTGACTGTTCACCAATACATCAAATTGTTCCCAGCAAAAAGAGACGTAAAAACCATCAAATTAAGTGGGAACATCGTATACATGCATACATACTTGTTTCTATTAATGGTGTTGAAACAGCTGTAATTTATGAGATGTGTCATTTGTTTGTATAAAATAATAAAATTGAATTGAATTTATCATTTAATGATTAAATCATTTAATTGTTCAATTTATTGTTTTGGTTTCCATTTCTAATTCATATATATATATATATATATATATATATATATATCATGCACGCACATGCGCACACATGTTGCTTCTCCAAAAGTGTTTTGGATTACGTATGGAGACGGCCACTGTGAAGCCATTTCATATGCTTTATTGTTTCCACTAAGAAATATTCGGTTATTTTCTGTTGTGTTGTGTGACTAATGCTACAAGGCATATTCACTGCGGTCATTCTGGTGTACTTTCCCCGAACTTTTGGATTGTTCCCTTTATATATTTGATATTCCTAAAATAGAGAAACATTGAACAACTTATCTTCTGCTTCTGTTTATTTGCATCACTTTACCTGTTTTGTTTAACATTTCACCAGCATCGCTTAAGATTTAATACGCTATTTGCAGACACCGGCCTCTAACTGTCCAATCTGAGCATTAGCCACAAGAGAAAAGCCTCTACGTAGTCGCTCGAGGTGTTAGAAACAGTAGCTAAATCTAATTGAAACCACATCCTTATCGTCTTAATGTGTCAGATAGTGGGATACTAAATTATATAAACCTACATATATCTAAATAGGTGGGATGAACGCTTTCGATCATAGGTTTACTGATCTAGAAATAAGCATCACCATCGTATCAGTCTCGGAAGACCTGCAATCTTCATATGCACTGCTGCCTTGGTTAACTTATTAAAATAACAACAAAACATACACCGACACGTGTCTCTGGATAAATATATCTGAAGTTGTAGCTATTGGTTGAAGCAAGTTTCATTTAACACAAATCTTATTAACGAGTCTGATATTTTACGCCAGCCATTTTACTTCAAATATATCTAGAACCACAAAAGAGTCGTAGAATTAAATATCAGTCTCGTTATCGCTTTTGCTTCTCAATAAAACACGCACGTACACACACACACACACACACACACACACACACACACACACACACACACATGAATGCACGTTTCCCACTATGAATACACTTCAAAGAGTGGAACTTGTTCTTTTTTTATTTAATAAAGCATAACAGAAAAAAATGTCGCCATACATATATATATATACATACATATGTACATACATACATGTATGCCTATATATATATATATATATATATATATATGTGTGTGTGTGTGTGTGTGTGTGTGTGTGTGTGTGTGTGTGTGTGTGTGTGTGTGTGTGTGTGTGTGTGTGTGTGTATATATATGAAAATTGTCTTTAGACACAATACAACTGGAGATGGCTGGTTAAGCTGATGTAATTAGCGTTACTCTTTATAAGTTCAAATGTAACCGGGGTAACTTTGAATCACTGAAGTCGATAAGTAAATTTAAATACTATCGATCCAGTTAATGATACCTCAACAAATACAAAAGTTACACACACACACACACATATATACATACGTACGTACATACACACATACACACACACTGTTTATGCGTACACAAACACACAAAATACATATATATATACATACATATACATGCATGCATGTATATGTATGTATGCATGTATGTATATAACAGGATATGTAGCAATCCGCCTGGAGCAAATCACGGCTGAAGTTGAGTTTGGAGAAGAGAATGCCACTCCTAACTTCACACGCTACGAATAATGACGATCGGTGGGGCAATAAGAATCCGCAACACCTTCACAGTTAAAGGATAAGGGACAAAACAAAACGCATTCCTTCATAACCTTGCTACTAAGCAGAGGGGCCATCAAAATGGCTCTAAATAAAAAAGAGGAAAAAACATACACATGCATACACACATACACACACACATGCATACATACGTACATACACACACACGCATACATACATACACACACATACATACATATATACATACACACATACACACACATACGACACACACATACATACACAAACACGCATACATACATACGACCATTGTCCATCTTTCTTTTGCTCACGTGATCATCTTTCTTTTCTTTCAGGACTCTCCTAAGGACTGGACGTATCCTATCTCCCTCTTCTATCTTTTCTCTTATCAATGAAAATATTGAAACAGCTGTTAGGGATGTTTGTCATTTTTTTAATTAATAAATAATAATTTATCAATTACCTCTCTATTTTCTCATCTTATATATATATATATATATATATATATATATATATATATATATATATATATATATATATTATATATATATATATATATATATATATATATATATATATATATATATATATAAACACACATTTCCCCCCTGCTCATGTCTTCTGCAGTTGTTAACCTGCAACAGTTTAAACGGAACATTAACTACATCAATGCCATCAGTGTTAGGGGGCCTGCAAAGGTCATGGGCTGTGCCCCTTCCTTTAGATTTAGTAAGTAAAACACACTCACGCACACATATACAGGGAGGGAGAGAGATATAACCTAACTTGATGTGTATGTGTGAGGGTTAGAAATGTTAGGGACCTACACATGCATACATAACACATCATATCATATATCGTACATGACGTTAACGTGTCTGCGTAAGTGTGTGCTTTTCTTTTTCACAGTTTAATTATTCGGTATACTGACTTTTTCAGTTCCCATGCTGTGTTCGTGTATGAAAATATCGTGATGTAAATTACCTTACTTATCACAAAGATAAGAAGTATTGTCTACGAAACTTGGCTTGACGGTAGCAACGCTAAACGAGCTCTGACGAAGATAGACGAAATGTAAAACCAGTTAGATATTAGCGCTGACTACATATATATATATATATATATATATATATATATATATATATATATATATATATATATATATATATATATATATATAGATAGATAGATAGATACACCAGTTTTATTCGAAACTTGACCACAGTCTATTAGTTGGAATCAGTAAAAGATTTTTTTTTTCTTTATTGCCCACAGGAGGCGAAAAATAGAGGGGACAAACAAGGACAGACAAAGGGATTAAGTCGATTATATCGACCCCAGTGCGTAACTGGTACTTATTTAATCGACCCCGAAAGGATGAAAGGCAAAGTCGACCTCAGCGGAATTTGAACTCAGAACGTAAAGACAGACGAAATACCGCTCAGCATTTCGCCCGGCGTGCTAACGATTCTGCCAGCTCGCCAGCGCTGCTAGCTGCACTGGTGATAAATATGTGTGTGTGTGTATGTGTGTGTGTGTGTGTGTGTGTGTGTGTGTGTGTGTGTGTGTGTGTGTGTGTGCGTGCGTATCTCCTAATTTTATTCCAAGTGTCCATATGGTTGTAACCTAGCCTTCGCCATAATCTATCGGCTGGAACCAGTAAAAGATTTTTAAAATCATATATATATATATATATATATATATATATATATATATATATATATATATATATATATATATATATATATATATATATATATATATATATATATAATATAAACACATTGCACATTAGTTGTTGTGCTGCTTGACTATGTAATTTAACGCATCTCTTTCAGCATCTCAAAATTGTTAAAGACAGTTCTAAAAGTCCGCCGCCTTCCTAATCTTCAACCTACCCCACCACTTAGTGGCCACCAACTGAGCCAGCCATTTCTACCGGAGATTTAATACGTCATATTTTTTGTTAATAAATTTCATTTTTATTTTTTCTCTCCTCTTTTTGTCTTAAATTTCCATTATACTTCTATTCTGCAAAAATCAAAACCAAATATGATGATCAATGTAACAATTAATTTTTTTTTTTTTTAATGGAAAGAAAACATCGCCATAATGCTATTTCTTAATAAGATAATATTTTCCTTCTCATTTGTTTTTCTTTCGCTTATTTTATCAGGTCATTGCGTCGTCTGCAATCGACATGATTACACATTGAATAATGAATACAGCCAAAAACATGGTAAGTAATCCGCTTTCGTATGTGTCGACTCATGAACATTGTTAAGAATGAAATATTTTATTGATATTTTACTATCACTTAGCATTCTATGGTGGACCAGTGGTGGGGAAAGCGACAAAAGTTCTCTGGGAAATTCTAGACGTCAATGAGAATCAACTGACTGATCTCTTCTGGAAGACTTTCCACCCAAGAACTCTACATAATAGCCAGAAATCCCTGGCGTAGCAGTGCTGAGTGCATTGCAATCTCGAGATAAACTCTAAAGGCACAGAAGTAGCATCAACCGGGCCTAACAGAGATGCACGTAGAACATTGAAGCCATTCTGCACATGCTGGTTCAGTATCTGCACAAATTCTTATGTGGAGCTTTGTCGAACAGCTGTTGTCATGTATAACATGGAGCCGGTGCTCAGCCGAGTCTATCGTGTAAACTGCCCCTTCCCTGCCTTCTTTGGATCGGGAAGAATATACAGTTCTCCTCAACATGGTGGCGATGACGAAAGAGGTTATGCTGTGGGTGCGAATGAAAAGATTAAAGACTGCTACTTTCACTTTCGATGACACCGTCATCGACATTTTCAAGTTTTAAATAGAGAAGGAGCTGCTGTCCTTCAGTAAATTTGCTGAAATGCGAGTTGAGAGTAACACGAGGTACTAAGTGTCTCCTGAGTACATGCTCTCCACTGATTAGTGACACCCAGTATAACATACTTCCTTAGGTGCTCAGAGTAATTAACGACGGAATTAAGCTCCTCTTCCCACAATTGCAGACCTTGTGCCTAAATCAGGAACCATTATTATACCTGTCACCTCTTCTACCTTGAAAGTTGTTATTATTTTTATCTTTATGTTAAGGAGTAAGCAATCTTCACTGAAGAACAAAATCGAAGACATAAACAATCTTTTGTATTATTCTGTTGCTGTGCTACGACTTACGTTTGTAGTCTTCGACAATTCATAATATGCTGCACGCCATCTTACTTTCATTACAAAAGAAAAGTGTATACGGCCGAACTTGAACCCACTTCCCCACTTACTAAAAACGAAACAAAAAAAACTGTCCCACAAAAAGTCAGTCTATTGTGTAACGAATAATATGAATATTTATATGTTGTCCTATAACAGTTTGTCTTCGATTTCGTACACCCTCCCCCCACCGGGTTAAAATATTACAGAATAATATCAGGGATGATCTGACATAACAGAGCCCCTCGGTTTCCTTGCATAGTAATTGAAGGTGTCCCTTCATTAATGAAAGCTGGTTGACTTCTGTTGTTATAGAAAATCTGTGCTGTAATTTCGTCAACGCTAAATAAACAGCAAGAGATTACTTGGTCGAAAGCTGCAACAGTTTGTTGCCCTTGAAATTAATTTTGATTTCACTGAATCCTCTCCTTCATTCTATCTTTATTTCCTTCTTCGTCTTCATTTATGAGGATACATTTCGCAAACAACAATAAAATAAATTACAAACAGACAAATTCTCTTAACAATTATTATAATTTTAATACAAACATCTTTCGTTGACTCACTGATTATGAAAGGTTGTTCGAATTCATGTGCCTATGATTAATACGCACATGAATGAGTTGTGTGCTGGTTTTATTATTATGAATGTATTGCTATCAATACAATGTTATTATTATTATCATAGTAAGTAATACAGTCGTAATAACACAACTCACTGATTCCATTTAAGCCTGTCCTGTTATTATAATTATTATTGTGAGACAAAACACAATGTGGAACGGCTGATTTTATTCATAGGCGTGTCGTTTTGTGTCGTTCTTGTTCGTATATAATAATACTAATAATAATAATAATAATAATAATAATAATAATAATAATAATAATATAAACACTATAATAACCGAGTACAGAAGGTTGGGATCTATTTTAAAACGGGGGCCACATTTTTCATTAATGTTTTACGTAGTGTTTTTGGTACGGAAAGACTTTCAAACTTCGTATACTTATCTATTTTGTGTTATAGAACAGAAAAATATTTTTGTATTCGAATTTATTTCATGTAAAAAATTGTCTTATTTCGATAATTTCAACCAATCACTGACAAGTATTCAGTTGTTTATATTTACTCCTTTGGCTGATTAAGCGATGTAAAGCGTATTTAATCTCCATACCTTCGTTTTATTTGCTTTTTTCATTTTAAATTTGCTTTAACCCTAACCCTAACCCTAACCTTAGGGTTAGGGTTAGGGTTAGGGTTAATTGTTTCAGAATCGTTTCTTTATGTAGTCGGCACTTAATGTATATCGGCTGAATGGACGTCAGTGATTGGTTGAAATTACAGAAATACGACAACTTTAACATGGAATAACTTATGGATTTCTTTTTTTTTTAAGAAGACTAAGAGAAAAAGATGTTTTATATGACACATTCTACCAGTGTTCCAAGTTTCAAAGTGTTTCGTTAATGAAAAATGTGGCCCCCGTTTTAAAAAAGATCCGAAGGTTGTTCTCACGCTTTAGATGGTTATTAGATGACTTGCTGTGTTACACACACACACACACACACACACACCACACACTTACACTCACACGCACACACACATACACGCACACACAAACACTCACTTACACACAGGCGCACATATATTCTGTCACACACACACACAATCACACACTCACACACACACACACACACACACACACATACACTCTTCCTCCCCTCCCTCTCTCTCACCTTCCCTCTCCCTCCTTACCCCCTCTCTCTCTCTCACACACACACACATCCTCACTAACGCGCACGCGAAAGGGTTTCATTTTAACAACGACCAGGGCTTCCAAAAGAGATTCTACAAACCAGAACATCGCAGAGGGAGAAGTTTCTCAAAATTCAAGGGGCTGATTTAGTGGCTGAGCCCCCCTTTTTATAACCCATGCCTACCACTTACAGAATTTCGCCTTTTGTAATTCATTAATTCGTTTATTTTCAATAATAGAGTGAAAGGGAGAAAGAAGAAAAAAGAGTGATGAACAGGGAGTGAGCGGAAGACAATATACGAAGAAATAGAAAGGTACACACACACACACACACACAAGCACACACACACATAAACATGCAGACATATAATACATGTGGATTGACATACGACAAAGAAAGAAAGAAAGAAAGAAAGAAAGAAAGAAAGAAAGAAAGAAAGAAAGAAAGAAAGAAAGAAGTACATTATATCTCATGGGTGCTAAATCTTTGTGCTTTTCGACAGGTTTTTTTAAAGGAACGTCAAACTTGGAAATTGCAACAAAGATTTGATGAGAATCTCACGGCAAGACAAGTGTTCCTCTGTTGTTTGTGAAAGACTGAACTTAGCGGAGCAAAGTAGAACAGTTAGAGTGACTTTCTCTGGGGACAGTGAGGCTATATAAATATACATGGATCAATATAAAGGGAAATCTCTTGAGATGTATACTGAAGCAAGCGTTAATACAGCTAATGTGGCGAACAAGAAAACTTCAGTAATTAATCAAAACTATACCCGTACCGAGGTGTAAACACTGAATACAATACAAAGAACACAGTGGATGACGGAAAAACAAAGAATTTGAAATAAGACGATGCACTGGAGTCTCAAGTTAAACTTGAGAATAAGGAATGAAGAGGAGAGGGGAAAACTTTGAGCGTTGCCAGAACGGGGTGACAACTCTGGACATGTTTAGGCTTTATTACACCTCACTAGCGAAGCAGTCATTTACAGACGAACAGAAAGATGGACAGATATAAATATATATTCGGAAAGGAATTTCCTTAGATTAATAATTATTAACTATATTTAAAAAAGAACTCTTAAAAAAGCAGACTTGATGGAAGGACGAATTTTAGTCTGCTTTTTCAAAGAATTTTATCATAATATTTTTTTTATCTGTCATTTTTTTTTTATATCTGTGTCTATAAATAGTAATTTCAGTTATAGTAGCGTTCTACCTTCCAGTTCAACTTTCTGACTTTGCTTCTCCTCCCAGAGTAAGGAAATCTTGCTAGAATCAGTTAAGAAAGAGGGAGTATTGAAAGCAGAGAGAAAAAAAACGGAAAAAACAAAGGAAGAAGTACAAAAAGGACACGAAGAAGAATTACACAATAAGGGACTACACAATCAGTTCAATGAAGCCACAACAGAAGTTGCTGGAAAACCTAGGTGGGATTGGCTGAAGAAAGGAACCCTAAAAAAAGAGACCGAGAACATTATACTGGCAAGACTAAGCCTTGGTCATGAGCTGGAGGAGGGTCAACCTGAGGACTGAGGAAGAGTCTCTGCTGTGCCACATCTGCAATGAAGTGGATGAAACCATTGCCCATAGCACGAACGAATGCCCTAGACTTGCCCAAAGCCACCACAAGTTGTGGCGACACGACCAGGTAGCGAAAGTGCTCCATTGGAAACTGTGCGAAAAGTGGGGGGTAGAGAGAGGCAAGACGTGGTATGAGAACAAACGGCAAAGAGTGACAGAGTCGGAGACTAGCAAAATTCCCTGGGATTTCCCAATCCAAACAGATTAGGTACTAGAGCATAACAGAACGGACCTAGTGGTGGTGGACAAGGTGCACCACATGCGCTCTATAGTTGATGTTACATGCCCCTTTGACCCACGAATAGTCAAGTTGGAAGGCAAAAAATAAATACAACTCTCTTAAGTATGAAATAGCCTGGTTGTGGGAAATGAAAAAGATGAAGATAGTGCCAATTATTACTGGATACTTGGGAATAGTATCAGGAGGCATCAAGGGGAATATAGTCCTGGAAACACGCTTTCCCGAATAAAAGGTGAGATGGTCGCAGTTAGAAGGTCTCTCATCAATCGTCTGCTCAACCACGATCGATCAATAGCTAAATAACAATAGTTTCATTGCAAAAAACATCTGTGAGGAGAGAAGTACAGAATGACAACTACTGCGCGCTCCGACCGAGTCCATCTGTTTCTGTTGTGTCTCACCATTAGAAACAAACTAAGACAAGAAGAAGGTGTTACTCTTCCAAAGGTAAAATTTTACCCATATTGAAATTTAAAACTATCCGCTGACGAAATTCTCCAAGAATCCGGGTGGACAAAAAACACTGATTTAAGTCGTAGAGTCCAAACAGTAAATTAATTTAAGTTACATAACAATGAATTAGTAAAACAAGCGATGAGTAGGTTTCTCACAACACATATGCGTCCCTACAGGCGTTTTATTTATGTTCTTGCAATTCGTCCCTGGACGAGATTGTAGAGAAAAGTTCAGTAACATGGTCTTCAAGTGGATTACTAAGGTAGGCTCTATATATCTCGGACATTTTCCAAACATATTTCAAATCTTATGCATTTGTGGATTATTGCGCAATGGATAGCTTTTACATAGTTTTTTGCGTCAGGGTTTTGCTTATTTTTCCTTCTGACATAAGCTTTACCATTAAATCGGCGACAGTGTTCGTTCGAATGCCACGGGGTAATTGTTCCGATTCTCTGCGTTCTAAATTCAAATCCCTCTAAACTTAAATTCCTTTTAGTTCTGTCGCAATCCAAGGCTGTGGGTCGACGCACCTGTTAGATGGCCGAGCGAGATGCGTTGCAGTATCTAACGATTCTGGTGCTAAGTTGTATCAGACCAAGTCGGAAGATTTTCCCTTCAATAAATATCAATGGTACGAAGAATGGAGACTTGCATGTAATGGACAACAGTCAGTCTTCCTCAAAAATATTGCCCAGGCCTGCATATGTAGATACAGTGTCGACCTTGAACGACAGAGGCCTTATATAATCATTGCAGTGTGGGGGGGGGATAGGAAGGGGAATATTTTTATAGAGAGGACATCATATATTATACACGAAGATCAAAGGTAAATTTTAGAAAACAATAAACGTGTTTTGTAAGAGAAAGAGTTGATGCTTGTAGCAGGGTAACTGCAACATGCCCAGACTGGCTCACTGCACTCTAAACGGTCAAAAACAATGCATAACAGAATGTGCATAATAAGGCTGCAACCAGGTCTGCTCGTAGGGGTGAAGGATTTCATGCTGTCATCAAATCAATCCATTACATATCGTAAATCTATTCGATCTGAGTTGACTAAAGGTGCACAACAACAACAGAAACGTTAGAAGAAGGCCACAAATATATTTAATGGTTTTGCTAATTGAATCAACCAAGTGTCGTTAATGGCTTTTTTTTTTTAATGAAATGACTGGAGCAATAAGAGAGTAGGAAAGTCGAAGTGGACAGGGTTTCAGGACTACTTTTCAGTCCACTTCTTTAGAGTCCACTGGAGAGAGAGAGAGAGAGAGAGAGAGAGAGAAAAGGAGAGGGAGAGAGACAGACAGACAGGTGTATGCATATAGTGAGAGAGAGGATGGAGAATGAGCAGGGAGTTAACGATTAGATTGTGTCTGTTATATTGTCAGTAATAAAAGGTGTGAGGTAATACTGACGGCAACGACAGGGAACCGCCACCGGTGCGTGACTTCATCGATCGTCGGAGCATCACGGTTGGACGGGGGTTGCGGGTTTTACTCTACCATCCAAGCCTAATTCATGTTGACACCGATTGGGAGTTGATTGCATCGACCCCGACCACTTGATTGGTACTTTATCATCGAATATGGAAGGATGAGTAGAAAAGCTGACTTCGGCACGTTTTGAACTCGGAATATAAAGAGCAAGATATACAACACGGCATTTTGTTTGCTGCTCTAATGATACCACCAAACTGCCACCCTGTTTGAAATGTAATTCTACCGTGCTAACATATCGTTCACCCCAACCCCATTGTCCTATGAAATAAAATAAAAACCCTAGTCGATAAGAGGACCATCCACCTGGTCAGTCGACTTTCTAGAATTAGCATCCAAATATCCCTCCATTTTCATTCTACGGTCTTTAAAAAGGGCTAGAATACATTTGACAACGTAGTCTTAGATAGACAGTATTCAAAAACAAAAAAAAAGAACCATATGGTCATGGCTGGAACGCCATTGTTCATTGGTATCCTTGACCAGGAGTAAATTAGGAGCAACACAACATGGTAAAAATAAGAACGTTTTTAAGGACAATTACAACAGTAGCAGCATCAGGGACGTCTCTAATGTTCAATATTACTCCAACAACCATAGCGGGGACGTTATCCTATACCAACACCCTTACATAAACACAAAGGAAGATACGAGTCCTCTAGAGGAGGCCTATAGGCGGTCGTTCGGTATGCGAGAAATGGCAGTCATTTTTTCAAATCACACACTGCAGTATGTTTTAAAACGGACACATTAGAAAATGTAGTTTTAGATACATTGCCTGAATAAGAGAGATGGTCAAGGATGGATATAAGATGACCTGGTTCTAAACAACAACAAAACAAAGGAGCCTTTATATGGTCGCTCGTTTTCGAGACTGACACCCAGTAAACCAATACCGAAAGAATGTTTTTTTTTGTTTTTTTTTTTCATTTTCTTTTGTTTCTTTGACGGGTAATGGATTGCATCGGATTGCTCAGGACTCGTCCTGAAAGGATGAAAACCAAAAATTGACCCCTCGATGGAATTTGCAATTAGAACCGTAAAGAACCGGGGATGAGGAATATCGCAAGACCCGACACACGATTCTGCCGAAAAGATATTGATGAGGAGAAATACGAAGAGAATGGGAGAATAAAAAGATGAACAACAACAACAACAAACTTACCATAGTTGTCCTGTGCCTGAACAGCAGTAATGTAAGTCCGTTTACCTCGACCGTTAGACTAAGAGTGTCTGTCGCTTGTATTTCTATTTATTTATTTTTTTTTTTTTTATAGATAAACGTCCGTTTTTGTCATCAGACGTTCAACGAAAGTATCTTTCTTATGGACTTTGAACTATGAACTATTAAACAACTTAGTCCACACTTCGGTCATGGTAGCTGTCTGCGAGATTGTTTATTATTACGACGTCGCCGTAAATGTTTTTTTTTTCCGGAACCCAACTTGTTTGTTTAGAAAGTGTTTGTTTGTTGTTGGTTGTTTTGTTTATCTGAATGACTGGAGAACAGCGTAGAAGATAGTGGTGTGTCATATACGACAGGTACGTGTGCGAGCGTTTATTAATGTGTAATAGACACTTGTATGTTTGTCTGCATGTTTATATATGTGTATACGTCTCCACGTTTATCAGTGCACGCTCAGAAAGCGAAATTAAAGTAGTTATGTGAGCCAACGTCTAAATTTTACACACAACATGTGTGTGTGTGTGTGTGTGTGTGTGTGTGTGTGTGTGTGTGTGTGTGTGTGTGTGTGTGTGTGTGTGTGTGTGTGTGTGTGTGTGTGTGTGTGTGTGTGTGTGTGTGGTGGTGTACGCACACGCGTTCGCACGCGAGTGTATTATGTGTATATCTACGTACAATAGACAGCAAACAGCTCAATGGCTTTGGGAGGCTTGCCGCTTTACTACATCAATGAATGAAACAGCTCCACAATCAGTTTTCACGAACGCACACACACACACACACAGACACACACACATACTCTCCCCCCACTTTCTCTCGCTTTCTCTTTTATCAACTCCACACTGACGTTCTAATACTAACAGACTATTTCTTTACTCCGGCTGTTCCTTCAATCACACGTACCCTTACTTCCACGTTTAATTTGTACGCGTTACCAGTGAAACACCCTACACTTCAATAATATATTTATTTCCACTAATCACTCTTTTACTTTATCTCATCTTCAAACCCACTACCATTCTGCTTTCGTTGTTTCATCACCGCAGTGTCTTTTTAAACATTTTCTTTTTCCCTTTCTTCTACATTCACGACGTCTTATCTCTATCGTTATGTATCACACACTCTGCTTCCATTCGCCTTCTCACTGTCCTCCTTCTCCTCCCCTTACAACGCTCCAATTTCATTGGTTGAGAAATCTGCTGTGTCTTTTTTCACCCTTCCTCTCTGAAATGTCTGGCAACCTGCAATTTTTTTCCTTCTTGATTCGCTCCAAATAAGAACTCTCACCATGGACACAGAACCATTACAACAATTACAAATGTTTCTCTTTCCGTTTTTGTTGTGTGGTTTATGAAGCTCGCTTTGCAGCCACTGCGCGGCACTTTGGGCATGTGTCCCCTACAATAACCCCGAACCGACCAATGCTCTATGAGTGAATTTAGGGGACAGAATCTGTGTGAAGCCCTTTGTATATGTGTGTGGCATTACTGTCCTCCCTCTCATTGATAAACGTAGTTGGTTTGTTTACGTCCTCATAATTTGGCGGTTCGACAATAGAATAAGTACCAGATAAAAATATAAGTACCGGGATCGATTCGTCCCACCCGCAATGCAATAACTCGAACAAATAAAGGGTAAAATGTGTGCGCGTGCGGCGGCGGCGGCAGATATGGGTGTTGGGGAACGAAATTAGTTACAACAATCCCGTATTTTTCTGACCACGGGAATATATTTCTTGACATTTATTCAACGATGTAGGCATACCAACATCAAATCTCAGATTATCCAATAAAGGATATATACCGCATAATTAATTAAATGTTTAATTAATGATTTTATCTGTTGAGTCTATAGGAAGAGGCAGAGCTCATGGCCCTTGCAAACACTCTGAGTCTGCTGACTTTGGTGTTGTTGGTGTTCTGATTAAACTATTGCAGGTCGACATTTGTGGGAAAGATACCAAGTTGAGTTACAAGTTTTCCTTTGAATTTTCATTGAGGATTTTTGGCAACTTGTATCGCCATCTTAATTCATTAATTTAACACAATCTGCTGAACTGTTTAGTCTTTATTTTCATATATCATATCTATAAAAGTGGCGATGTGTGTGTGTGTGTGTGTGTGTACGTGAATGTATTTTATGCATGTCCACAAGTTAGCACGCATGTCGCTCCAATTTTAGAAGGGGATTCGTCATGACCCTGCATTTTCGTCAATTTTTTCTCTCAGAGGCACCCACGTATAGCTGTAAACTTTTACCAATTTTGAAGTTTGGTTGCCAAGGCGAAAAGTCAAATCTGTGCCTACGCACGTGAAGGAGAGAGAGAGAGAGAGAGAAAGAAAGAAAGAGTGTGTTTGTGACAAGGGGAGATATACAGAGTGTTTGCCAAGCGTCTAAGGGGGGAAAAAATGGAAAAGTGGAAGAGGGAGACAAAGCGTCTGAGGAAAATGTCTTCAGCACACACACTTTGAAGTTTGTTGCTATGGCGAAAAGTCAAATCGGTGCCGTACGCACGTGAAGGGGAGAGAGAGAGAGAGAGAGAAAGCGTCTGAGGACAAAAAATTTCTCTGACCAAGACAGAGTTTGCCAAGCGTCTAAGAACAAAAAAAATGGAAAATGGAAGAGGGAGGCAGAAAGTGTAATAGGAATGGAAAGGTTTTGAAGTTTGGTTGCCATGGCGAAAAGTCGAATCTGTGCCGTACGCACGTGAAGGAGAAAGAAAGAAAGAAAGATACAGAGTGTTTGCCAAGCGTCTAAGGAAAAAAGAAAAACAGGAACCAAAAAGTGGAAGAGGGAGGCAGAAAGTGTATTAGGAATGAAAATGTAGGTCAGGAAGTATTAAGAGGTTTTTAAAAGACATTATTATATTCGATAATGAGATTATATATACTTTCTCACACAACAATTAAAATATATCCGTATATATACAAGAGAAGATATGTGTGTACGTGAATGTACTTTATGCATGTCCACAAGTTAGCACGCATGTCGCTCCAATTTTAGAAGGAGATTCGTTATGACCCTGCATTTTCGTCAAATCTTTCTCTCAGAGGCACCCACGTATAGCTGTAAACTTTTACCAATTTTGAAGTTTGTTGCCATGGCGAAGTCAAATCTGTGCTTAGGCACGTGAAGGAGAGAGAAAGAAAGAAAGAAAGAAAGAGTGTGTTTGTGAAAAGGGGAGATACAGAGTGTTGTCAAGCGTCTAACAAAAAAATATTTATTTTAAATCATTTATTTATTTTAAATCGTTCATTAGGGTTGGTGTTAGGGTTACAGTTTTAGGGTCAGGGTTAGTGTTTAGGGTTAGGGTTACAGTTAACCTAGAAGGGACAGGCCCCTTATTTTTTGGTTAAGACTGTTGGTAAGTTTTCCTAAGTTACTCCAATCCAGATCCCCAATGCAAACCTTCAGATCAACCTTCTCCTATGCAGATCTCTAATGCAACTTTAAAAGAAACAGTCAATGAGTAGAAATAACCAATAAACTGATTCCTTATGGGTTTTCCCAATCAAATTGCCAGCAAACCATTTTCAGCCAAACCAATTTCAACGGATTTCGCTCAAATCTGATGTCCATGTTACTTATTTTGGTTTGAAATAAAGCACTTGATCACTTAATAATCCTAGCTTAATCCCGAGCAGCGCCGGGCTATACTGCTAGTAACAGATAAGCATTAATTGTTTATGCTTTATTTTCATAATGAGTGGTGAAAAAAATGAAATTAGAGCCATTTTGTGCTACTCGTAGGGGAAAAATGAGTGAGTTTAAGGGCAGCACCAAAAGAAATTTATGATGTGGAAGACCCAGAAACTGTCAAATAATGCGTAACAGTCGTTTCAAGGAAGGTGACGCCAACCTCGAAGAGAAGCCAAGGTCAGGGAGATCCTCTGCTGTGGAAGCTGAGGTCTTGCTTGAAATGGTTGAACAACCGGCAGAAGTTGGTCCGTCACAAAACGCCATCAATTGACTACTCCATAAGCTTAAACTTGTGAACAGATGCTGTCGAGAGGCTCCTCATAAACTGACCAGTAACCAGGCTCAACGACGTGTGAACACTTGCAAACCAGTTGTTGGCAAATCCTCGAGATACCCGTTTTGGGCGTCGATTTGTAACTGGAGACCAAAAATGGATTTATTTTCGTTATTCTAATCAGAGAAATCAGGGGTTTCGTTCCAGCCCGGCTTCAGAATCTGATGTCAAACAAGGGTGTGTGTATGCGTGCATTCGAGTGTGTATGTGTGCACGCGTGTGTGTGTGAACGTACTCTACATTCATACACATATCTCTAGTTTAAAATGCTACATTGTTTTAGCTACATTCCAACGATGGAACTCCGTATCTTTGTTAGAAACGAGCTCCTTCTTCAGAAGAAGGATTTTAAATAACCATAAATAGAAAAGTACATACATACATACATACATACATACATACATACATACATACATACATACATACAAATATACATATGTCACAAACTGACACATACACGCAAACAATTGAAATTCTGTTTTAATTTTGAAATGAATATTATGTAATTTATTATCAGTTTTTTCTTGTTTCTACGTTTATTACATTGTGTTTATAATATATAACTTAAACTGACATATACTTTCAGATGCACACATCGTATTCTTGTACTTACAACCTGCTTAGCCATTTTCTACTTTTATATCTTACATAATATTACATTTCTCATATGCATGTATTTATTAATTTTTACCTTATTTCTACGGCAGATTCTGTATTACTATTTTGCTTGGACCTGTTTGTTTTCGTGCATTTTATACTTTACTGTTCTAGGCTTACGTTGTTTTTAACCTGGAAAAGTTTTGTGCATCATCGGTTTTCTTAAGCAGTTTATTTAGGAACAGCTTCAGAGGTTTTGTATGACCCATCTTCAATCTCTGTAATTTTATATTTTTTTCTTCTAATTTATCTTTTCTTTCTAAAAATATCGATAGTATAGATTAGTTTATCGAACACGTGAATGTTTCTAATATTTACAGATATTTATAGATATGTGTGCAGTAATAATATATTTCTGGTCCTCTTTTCTTTGCCTTTGTATAAATATTAATGCCGCAACTGGTTTCACTTCGATTTGACTACGAGGAAGAATAAATTTTTCATATTGGTTGTATATTTACTCTTGAACTTTCTAATTCTCTTCATTTACGTTACTCTGAATCTTCGAAGAGATTCCTGCAACCGCTGTCAATCAATTATTATCCTCTTGTCTGATTTGACGGTTGTATTAATTTCTTCAAAATACAGACAGTTTCACTACAAACTATGGAAAATTTCATTATCCTGTAGCTGTTTCTGCTTAGTGACATTTTATACGTGTAATCTTTTCTTTTTTTATCTATGGGCTTTTATGGGATTCATTTCTTTGATTTATTTTTAACTCGATCAGGATAAGTATAAATGTGCGAATGTGTAAATCTATATGTGTGCGTACACACGCACACACGAGGTACATTCTAGAAATTTTGACACTCTTTTAGGAGAAATAGTTACAAGTATCCTAGATTATTGTAAATTTACTACACATCTAATTAGTTCATGTGTCAACTTTGCCAATCATCATTTTGGAATCGACAATATAAGTACCAGTTGAGAACTGGAGTCGATGTAATCGACTTAACCCCCTCTCCCCAAATTGCTAGCCTAGTGCCAATATTTGAAACCAATATTAAAACTATTTACAGACAGACAGACAGAGGGACGGCCGGGAGGATGGATGCCTATCTCTCCATCGTGAAAACGAAGATCAGATTTACCTAATGTCTATATACTTCCACTACTGGTTGCATGTCCTTAACTTTTTGTGAACTATATCTGCCAACATTATGACGTAATTCCGACCCCCAAGAAACAGCTGTTGAACCTGTAATATCTTACCTCCTCCCCTTAATTTCTTGTGTCTTTGTATTCTGTGTTAGTCTGCTCTGTTAAAATATAAATATCTATATATTTATACATGAATGTTCATTGTCTGACTATTGTCAGTCTTTGTTTTCTCTCTATTTACATGTATATATGTATGTATATTTTATATATCTAGCCCAAACGAAAATATGACCAAAACAACACTAATGTCGACCTTGAATTTCTCGCCCGATCTCTTCGGAGATGTGATGGCAATGAATTCTGATATAAACGCATCTCAAACGTTCTTACAAAGAACGGTAAATTAGTTCTGCAACATCTGAAAAGTAATGAATATTTTGTAATGTTTAAAAGCGGTAAGAACAATCGTAACAGCAACACTTCTGCTGGACATTATGATTCCAGATGTCATAATTACGCAAGAAATAGTTACCCAGATAATTATTTGTGTAATTATAATTCAACAGAGCCAATTGCCTCCATTCGGAAAAGACAGTAAAAGCCAAATACTTCCTCTGAGTTGTCACTGGAGTGAATCAAACAAAAATCTGCTGAATTTTGGACCTTGATGGAACGTTAAGCCTATTACGGAATCGTGCGATTACTGCAGGATCCCCGTGGGTACAAGCAGCTGTCAATCTCATCTTCGAGTAACGCATGCTTCAAAATGTGCCTCGTAAAGCTTCTGAGAAATGGTTCTACACCTAAACTGCGGTCGATGTAATCGACTAACCCATTCCTTTCAAAAGTGTTGGCCTTGTACCAAAATAAGGAACTGTTAATATTCCACTTCGCAATCATAAAATCCGAAGTCTGATCCAACTACTTTATAATACTGGGGGAAATCTCCTTTTTTCGTATTCCTGCGTTCGACCCAAATGAGTGGACGGAAGCGTTTTTGAAGTCCGTCATACGAATTTTATTTGTAATGCAAAGATTTCAGCCTCGTCACATATTGTGCCACACTGATTCGACTTGAGAATTACCTTACAGGGTGTGCTACAAAATACTCAGCCACTTACTCAGACAACAACTGAATGCTCATGTTCGAAACCGACGGAGGATCCATCATGCTTATACTAAAAAATATATCAGCGTGAGTATATCATATATACGTTAGCTTTTCCACAATATATAACAAGTGTTTATAAATGATACCTTCAGAATAGACTCCTATGTATGTATGCATAGATAGATAGATAGATAGATAGATAGATAGATAGATAGATAGATAGATAGATAGATAGATAGATAGATATATGGATATATGGATAGATAGATAGATAGATAGATAGATAGATAGATAGATAGATAGATAGACATATCAGGAGAAATAATAGGGGGGAGAGTGTGTATATGTGAGAGAGAAAGGGGAGAAAAGAGAGAAAGAGAGAGTACTTAAACATGGCGAAAATGGTATGTAGAGTAAAGTGAATGGAAATATGTCGGAAGTTCTTTGAGAATTGATGAAGTTTACACGAAATGTCAAGCTATACAGGTGGTGATGCAAGCTTTTTGGTTGCTTATTCTTTCATAGAACCATGCAGTACAGCCTGACGTCTCGTTACTCTCAACAGGTAAGGAATATAACAGGTGAGGAATAAATGAGACGTGTAACGACCTTTATCGAGCAAAATTCTGTGGAATGTGCTGTTCCGGCTCTTTACAATCCAGGTTCAAATCCAAATGAGATCAGCATTGAGTTTCATCCCTCCGGGGTCGATAAAATATATTACTAGTGAAGTACTGATAATCTATTTTATTGGCTAACTCACTCACCCAAATGTCAAACAAAAGACACTGAATTGGCAGGTTTGTTACGGAAAGAATCATTTTCAGTATTTGTTCTGGTTCTCTGAGTTCAAATCCTGCCGAGGTCAACTTCATCCTTCGACGTGCTCACGGGTTTTTTTTTTAAGGGCAATCGATCGGCGGAATCGTTAAAGCATCGGACAAAATGCCTCACGGTATTTGTTCTGACTCTTTACGTTGAGATTCACTGGAAATGAAGATATCGACCTTTGCGCATGTCAGATTGCAGTAATCGCATATCAGACAAATCCAGCTGTATGATGCCGATCCCACCGTGAGCGCCACCGCGCAACCTTCCTTTGCTGTGGAAATTTTATATTTCTATAAAATTGGTTCCGCTGACGAAGAGGGTATTGCTTTAAAGTACTGAAGACAAGAATTTGGATTCCTGGTTATTCTTCATTGGCGGCTTCAAGTACAACATGAAGAAGGTGAGAGTGGAGAAAAATATTAAATTACTGAAAGGCAACGAGTTGGCGGCAGTGTCAGTGCGTCGGACAAAATGCACTCATTCCCACTTATTCTCTTTCTCTCCTTGTTTTTCTCGCTTTCTCCTTATATTTCACTCTCTTTCTCTCTCTTTCCCACTTTCACTGCTCCAAAACATCTTTCTCTCCCCTTCTCCCCTTCTCTCTTTCTCTCTTTCTCTCTCCCTCTCTCTTTCTCTCTCTCTCTCTCTCTCTTTCTCTCTTTTCTTATAATTCTCTATTTTGCCTTCCTTTCATAACTGCATACAGCTTTCTTCTACTGTTTTTTTTTTGTTGGTTTTATGTGTCTTTTCTTTGCTTTTGTTTATTTATATTTATCAGAGAACATTCCAGAATCTGCTAGTTCCAGTATTTTGGCAGAAAGACTGTCAAGACGGCGATTTGGCATGGTAACTATGCTATCAGATGACGTGAGAAACATGAAAAGAAAACGGCGGGGGAATCGGAATTGGAACAAAAGAACTAAATAAATCAAAAACAAAATAAATAAGTAAATAAACAAATAGAACATTGGTGAATGAAGCCAAAAATATTTTCAATACTTTTATAACTCGTGAAATAGGCAAGAGGTCAAGTGGGTCACAGGGTATTTTGTTTGTGCGTGGGCGTAAAGGGAGATCCTTTTGGACGGGGTGGAGGATCATCTTCTTCTTCTTCTTCTTCTTCTTCTTCTTTGAGGCACTACTCAGATATTTCTTGTCTTTATTTGCATTAGGTTCTTCAATGTCGTTATTAATAGCTTGACCCTCATCACCTTGTGACTGGTATACGAAACCTAGTTTGAAGCTTATCCAGGTTGAATATTCCGACAAGAGTGCGGGGCTCTGTTTTCTCGAAGCTGCAAATAATAATATCAAATGGCTCCTTTGTGTCTTTCATCCAATCAGAGTCT
The DNA here is from genome assembly GCF_046866305.1 of Octopus bimaculoides. Lineage (NCBI taxonomy): Eukaryota > Metazoa > Mollusca > Cephalopoda > Octopoda > Octopodidae > Octopus > Octopus bimaculoides. The sequence goes on along the minus strand of NC_142937.1, from coordinate 95,253,580 downwards.
TTGTGGAAACATGGAGACTTTCTGGTTTCTGGTTATGCTGTCATTGCTATTATTGATATTACAAATTGTTATCTCAATTTCCAAGATCCTCGTGAGAAGGGACTCGGGTAGAATTCGACAATATCGAATTCACAGGATTTGCATCTATTTTTATTGTTAATATTCCTAAACCGGTTCGCTGCTGTGTTAATGCTATTTCACTCTCCTAATCCTTTAGTTCTTCAAATCTTATGATTAATACAATTTGTACGTGTTTTCTAATCTCATACTTAACAAGACATATAAGCTTCCACTTTGCGTTTCTGTAAAGTTCTCTTTGTCGGCTTTTACGTCGATGCTTTGCATTGGCTAAGTTTTGCATTTTCTTATCTGATTTAAGAATTATGGCTTTATTTTCTCTCCATAGTTAATTTTGGCCATGGGCGTCTATTTTCCAGCATCTTTTTAATGTTTTTGTTCATGTGTGTGTATATGAACGTGTGCTTAAGCGTATTTGTGTGTATCTATCTATCTATCTGTACACACACACACACATATATATTCACACACGCGCGCACACATATCCATCTCTCCATCCATCCATTCACCCATACATACATACATACACTGCAGCCATTATGTCCCCTTGCTTTGATCGTAGCTGGAGTGAGAGAGAGAGGATGGCGTTCTCTCTTTCTAAATAGCTTGTTCAATAATATTTCAATTTAATGAAATGATCAAAGGGACGCCATGTAAGGTTAATATGTCACTTGTCATAACTACACACGTGATTCTAAACATATACATACAAACACACACGCAATCAGGCATAATCCGTATATGCACATATGTACACACACACGTACACACACCTATATATATATATATATATATATATATATATATATATATATATATGAATGCGCGTGTGTATGCTTGTGCCTGAGTAATGCATATAAGTTATGTGTGTATACGATTATACGAAATATGAGCATGTGTATGTATGAATATATATTTTTATACACGTGCATGCATCTATGTGGGATATACATGGATTTATATATGCGTTCATTATATATACAAATATATATATATATTATACGAACGTATTTAAACATACATACGTGCATTATAAATAACAGATTTAATTAAGAAATGTATACCACCACCATCACCACCACCACCACCACCACCACCAGCTGCAGCTGCTGCAGCAGCAACAGCTGCAGCAGCAGTAGTAGTAGTAGTAGTAGTAGTAGTAGTAGTAGTAGTTGTTGTTGTTGTTGCTATCGTCATCATTAGATGAGGGAAACTAGCGATGAACTATGAGAAACCTTTTAACAGACTTGATGTTATTCTTTTGTTAACAATTGAAAAGTAGGGTAGCACCATTGACACCTTTTGTCCCCTACGTCAACCATATTGTCATTCTACCACCGACATCTAAATTACAGCCTACAGTCAATCCTTTCTATCTGGCCCGCCACCTGTGTGTACGGCCACATGGAGGTGTGTATGTGTGTTTGTGTGTGTGTGTGTGTGTGATGCCTTTTCTTTTTCTCGTTCCCCCATTTAGTTTTATTTCGTTATAACGTACAGACGTCCGCACGCACACGCACACGTACACTCACACTTACATACATACATACATACATATCTATACCCATCACTTCGGGACATCCTGTTTCTAAAGAAAGAACGAAAGAGAAGAAAGACTGTATGTATGTGTGTGTGTGTGCGTGTGTGTGTGTGTTTGTGTGTGTGTGTGTGTGTGTGTGTGTGTGTGTGCGTGCGTGTAGTCGCAAAATGGCTGTGCAATTAGCAGTTCGATTAACAGCCACGTGGTTTCTGTTGCAATCCATTTGGTCGGCACCTTCGGTTATTGTCTCCCACTATACTCCAAGGTAGACCAATGTCTCTGGAAGGAATCTTGGTGAGAGAAACTTAATAAAAACCTCTGCGTGCGCGCGCGTACGCGTATGCTTGGCTTTGCTTCCCACTGCTTGGAAACGGTGTTCGTTTCTCAGCGGGTCGGATAAAAGATAACGATAGGATAATATTACTGGGGGTCAGCTTGCGGCTCAAACCTTCAAAGCTATACTCCAGTATGGCCACAGTCTAATGACTAAAACAAGTAAAAATATTAGAAGAATATAATATATATATATATATATATATATATATATATATATACACACACACACACACACACATACATAAATACATACATACATACATACATACATACATACATACATACATACATATGCAGATATGCAAACATATAGATAAATATACATATACACACACACACACATATGTAGTAAAACAACAGATATTAAGAATAACACGACAGAAAGAACCAAGTTTTGATAAATATGTTATAAGTTTAACTCTTCAGTCGGCAAAGAGAGTGTCTTAATGTTTCGGGCCTTAAACCTTTATTAGAAGAAAGAAAGAAAAGGAGAAGCAGAGGGCGAGTGTGAATGAGAAACGAAAGCCGGGAAAGGGAGATGCTGACGAAAGCGGAAAGGCGAAGTGTTAGAAAATGACTGTTCTGTACACATACACTGCACTAACATACACATCATTCCTTCTTATATGCACAACCGATGACGACGACGACGATGATGATGATGATGATGATGATGATGATATTCATCATCGTCATCATCATCATTGTCATGTTTTATTCATGCTAAAAAAGATAGAAAAAGCCGAAGAACTGAAAGCAAAGTAAGAGGGGGGAGTGTGGAGGATAAAGCAATCTGTGGTTAAATGCTGAAATGTGTAAAGACAAAAAATAAAAAAAGAGAAGCAATAATCAGAACAACAACAACAATGATAATAGTAATGAATATACGACAACAACAACAACAACAACAGATTAAAATGAAAATATGTTAGAAAAATCTGAATATACGAGTTGCCGAAAGGGGAAACAGAGCAGTGCAGAGAGGAGATAAGAAAGTAGTAGTAGTAGTAGTAGTAGTAGTAGTAGTAGTAGTAGTAGTAGTAGTAGTAGTAGTAATAGTAGTAGTAGTGGTAGTAGCACTGTTACAGTTGTTAGGAGTAATAATGCCGAAGGAAGAAATGCAAGTTCCGGAAGCTATTGATAAACCAGAAGATACACTGCCCTCTGGGTGGTTTTCTATTGCACATTTATGTTTTATATACATATATTATACACACACACACACACACACACACACACACATATATATATATAATATATATATATATACACGCACACATATAGATACATATATATGTATATAAATATGTATGTATATTTATATATACAGATAGAGCGAGAGAGAGAGAGAGAGAGAGAGAGAGAGAGAGAGAGAAAGAGACTGAGGGAGAGAGATACATACATACATACATACATACATACACATGAATCCATTATCGTTCCTACCGCAGAAAACAAATGGTTACGTGCTAGGATTTTCAACCGCTAGAAATATCAATAGAACTCATAATTTCTTTGTAGACGACCTGAAGATTTATGCTAAAAGTGTTAACAATGCCAAAAAAACAACTGGAATTAATAACATTTTCAGCTGATATAGGCATGGAATTTGGCCAAAAGAAATGTTCATATTTGGTTAGCGCTGTCCATGTGAGTGAGCCGCCTGTCGTGGAGTATGGATGTAAGGGCTTTACATGTTGTTGACAAGCAAACCATAGACATGTGATTTTAAGGTGGCAAAGGTTTCTGGTATTTAGATTTGCTTTTTTTGGGGGGGGGGGTGCGGAGGGGAGGGGGTTTCGAAATGAATGTTCTGTGCTCACAGCAGCCATTTAGGTGCTGATCCTGGCTGCCTACAATTTTACTGAATGCTGCTGCTGCTAACATATCTATGGATACTGGTCAATGTTTCAACCAGAAATTGAGGACCTTATTACCCCCCCCCCCCACCCGTAGATTTCATTATTATCATATTATTCTGTATTTTATTGCCCGTTTACATTGGCACTCTGGCCCTTGGATACATGCAGCGTTTTATTTTGGTTTTGTATCTTCTTTTGTACCAAAATTACTTTACGTAATATCTAACCAGTGGCTCAAAATGCTAGTTTATATGTGTTGCATGTTTTTAAACGTTCCAAACCACACATTATTATAGGAATCATTTCTGTTTACAGTCATCACATCTCTATTTCCACATCTAAAAGTTTAGACAATTTCTCTATTTCTTTCAATGGCATATTATCGTCTGCTAGGACTGATACTTGAATTAAGTGGTACTTTCTTTCCTCGTTCTCCTAAATAACAATAACCAACTTATTAACCTTGATCTTCTTGTTTTTATATCCTACTATAGCCTAGGGCATGATCATTTCCGCTCGTTTTGTCACTCACTGCTGTAAGTTTAGACCACCTCTTTTCTGTTGGTATTTTATTAACATAAAGCTGGCATAATTCCCAATGTATGAAAACCCCCCAACCCTGACATGCTCGTAAATGTATTCTTTCTTGGTTATCATTACTCAGTAGCTAGAGACAGAATGGTTTATTTTTCCTTCCTACTAATCACCCTCTATCCATTCTGTAGTTACTTAATGCATACTTGTTATTACAGGTCTTTGATGAATTCTGGTGGAAACATTTTCATCCTCTGCTACAATCGTGAATTTGTCGGTCTCACCCCCGAGTCCTCAGTCCTCAGTCTGTGTTGCAGTTTTTATTTGTCTATTTCCATCGTAATTAGTATTTCTCCCCCCCCCCACCACACTTCGTGGTGTCCATGCCATCTAAGAGGATTTTCTTGCCGTCGTTTTACCGAAGCATTCTGTATCCCAAATTTTAGCAGAGCTGTTTAGTGTGGTTTTTATTCCATAATTTCTTTTGCTATTTTTCCTTTCCCATCGGAATCGTCATTCGCTTCAACCTTTATTTTGTAAGCGTTGGTACAGTTGTTAGAGAATCAGACAAAATATCTGACGGCATTTAGTTACAGCCCTTTAACTTCTGAGTTCAAATTCCGAGCTGGCAGAAACGTTAGCACGCCCGGCGAAATGCTTTGCGGTATTTCGTCTTCCGTTACGTTCTGAGTTCGAATTCCGCCGAGGTCGACTTTGCCTTTCATTATTTCGGGGTCGATTAAATAAGTACCAGTTAATCACTGGAGTCGATGTAAATGACTTAATCCCCTTGTCTGTACTTGTTTATCCCCTCTGTGTTTAGCCCCCTATGGGCATATTATTATTATTATTATTATTATTATTATTATTATTATTATTATTATTATTATTATTTTTACTTTCATTATTATTATTATTATTATTATTATTATTATTATTATTATTATTATTATTATTATTATTATTATTATTATTATTATTCTATGTTTGACTTTTGTTTTGCCTTTGTACAAGTTGGCTCCAAGTCTCACCCAGAGACCTCAAGAGACAACAAGTTAGAAGTCCAAGTTGGTATTATGTCTAGGGTGCCATATATTTGGATTTGTACGTAGTGTTGTTCCAGAGAATGTTTAAGAAAACATACGAAAATTGTGTGTTTGTTTTAAAATTTGAGATTACATAGACAGTATTTTACGTAGGATATGGGCAGTTCCCATGAGCACTATCTTTTGAACTTCAGCCATATTGGGGTTTCCTGGTATCTGAGCTAGGTAGCAATCAGCCCCTTTTGCGATCATTCCTAGGGCACCTATGACACTATTATTATTATTATTATTATTATTATTATTAGTAGTAGTAGTAGTAGTAGTAGTAGTAGTAGTAGTAGTGTTAAAGCTATGAATTTCTTTTAGTTAATAACTAGGTGAAATGAAGCTTGACAGCCACTATAATTTGATTTAAAATTCTTTTTATTTATTTTCAATACTCAGCCTCCCGTTTCTATTTCCTCTTTCTGTTTATTTCTCTTTATTTATTTATTTATTTTTGCACTTTATTTTCTTCCATTTTTTAAACCCCCTTTTCGTTACTTTCTTTCGTTTCTGCTTTCGTTTGCCACCACATCTAGTGAATATGTTTTATCAGACATTCCTTCAAGCTGCGCTGAATACAAGCAAAAAAGACATAGAGAAAAAAAAAATCGGTGTTTCAACAAACACACAGTTTTTCCTCCAAACATACTTTTGTGAAGGGTCTGGAGAAGTCTACAGATACAGGGAGAAATTGGGTGGGGGGAATGAAGAAGAAGGGGAGGAGGAGGAGGGAAAGTACATTACCACATCAATAGCATAAGTATCTGAAAATAACAATAACAAATACTATATCAACACAAGCCAACCATTCCCCTTTTATTTAAATTGTTTGTTTGTTTTTTCTGATTACCACTTGTAATAAGCTTTCCTGAACTTTTTCAACTGTAATAACTTGTCTTGTAATTTCCCAGGTTTATAATCTTAAGAATATTATTTCTCTTGCTCGCATTTTTCCATGTTATATATATATATATATATATATATATATATCTCAGAGTGTGACTTTATGTTATACCTATGTAAGGCGGTAATTAATTTATTGTTATTGTCATTAAATAGATAATGAATCGCGTAACAAACAATGAAATCATTTCAAAGATGAGGCAAACAGAAAGTGTTTTTGACCTCGGGAGCTGGGAGCCCT
>NC_142937.1:95239495-95241995 GCF_046866305.1 Octopus bimaculoides | reverse complement strand
ATCTCTTCAGTAACTTGTCTCTCCATTTCCATTTATTTTGAATATATGATCTGGCGTTGTTTTGGCGTTGTTTCGAAACTGTTTGGTATGAGCATGTGAGTGTGTGCAAGCCTGTAACAAACACTTCAGCAACAAATTGAAATGGATGAGACAACAACAACCTCAACACACAGGAAACAAAGACAAATACTCAAATAACATCAACGGGATTCTGATGTCGGACTGCGAACTACCGGAGATATACAATGACATCGCAAACGAAAATAGTCACACACCTGGAATGTATGGCTCAGTACTACTGGATGAAAATGAAGCGTGTGCCGTAGGATTACCACCGAAATATGCAGTGTATAACAAGGTCAGTAAGACCAATTGTCTATCTGAGATTGAAAAAACATTTACTAAGATTAGATGGAGGTTAGGACACCACTACAACAACAACTCAGTTGTAAGAAACCACCACGACAGTAATACGCATAATATTCACAATGCAACCAACAATAACAATGGAAATGGCAACAATAACTACACCGCCACCACCACCACCACCAACAATAATGATTACACTACCACCATCAGCAACAGCAATGATAACAGCAATAGCAACAACCACACGAACAGCACCGCACACACCAGGAACAACAGCAACAACAACGTCCGTCACAATAACAACAGCAACAGCAACAACAGCAGCCACACATACAATGATAACAACAATGGCAACAACAACACCTTAAAAAATCTCTTTTATAACCCGGTTGACAAATCCTATGATATGACCCGAATCTATCCAACGGATTTACCTTTCAACAAAAGAGTATGCATCTCGCCATACACAGATGATAAAACAGAAGCCATGATCTCTTTAGCTAGAAGCAGACTCAAGAAAACATTAACACGTTATATAGCAACTGCACCAACACAAAACGAAGCAGAGGCCCACCAACTCGGTACAGTAGCTGCAATGGGCATACGAAAACTAAAACATAGAGTTAGAAACAATGAAATAGTATGCCTCCCTACAGACAAATCAGGCAGGATATCGGTAGACAGCCTGCAAAACTACACCCATACGATGCAAAAACATATAGAAGATATGAGAGAAGTTACACCGCAAGAATATGAAAAAGTAGAGAAAATTCTCAATGCACACATGGGAATGTGGTGTAACATACTCCAACCTAAGAGACGCACAGCACAGAACTTTGCATCATCCAACAACGACATTCCTACACTCTATGGGTTACGAAAAGACCATAAACCCATTGCAGACCCTATCATGGGCCCACCATGTCGACCGATTTGTGGTGCCAATATTGCCAGCAATTATAGGCTGTCATTCTTCCTCTCACAGATATTAAGACCACACATCGAGATGTCTCCTGATGTTTGTGAAAGCACTGAGGACCTCCTCAGCAGAGTCAATGAATGTAACTGCTCCCATGACCTGACAGATTGTATTATAGGCAGTATGGATGTAGTATCTCTCTATCCATCCATTGACATTGACTTTGCCGTAGAGAGATGTGTTGAAATTATTTCGGTAAGTGAAGTAACCTTCCGTGAAGTGAACACGAGGGAACTAGGCCTCCTCCTAAAGCTCGTTTATAATAATGAATACTTAGATCACCACGACCTAACTAGATTCTGCCCCACCAGGTCAGGACGAGGTAGACCACATACGATCACATCAGCTGCTAGAAAAAACCACCGCAGAGCGTTGGAAGGGATGGAATACACCCACCCACGACCCAGAGGATAATATCCAAACACGAAAAATGGTTGCACATGCTGTAGGTGCAAGTCTGAAGACCACCCTGCAGAACCATATAGTTAAATTCAATGAAAAACTATACATGCAAGTCCAGGGAGCGGCTATTGGTGTCAGTGTGGCCGGAGACGTGGCAAGCCTATTCATGACCTGGTGGGACAAAAAGCTGAAAACAACTCTCGAAGAATACTCAATAACACTCAAACTATACGGGAGATATGTGGATGACATTAACATCGTAGTCAAAACACCATAAAACATTCAGACTGAAGAGAACGAGAAGATCGTGATGGAAAACATCCAGAATATAGCTAATACAATACACCAGAGCATCAAAGTAACAATAGATTACCCAACAAGACACCTAAACATGAGACTCCCAGTACTTGACACAGAACTTTGGCTAGAAACAATTAATGACAAAGTTCAAATCCTCCACTCACATTATATGAAACCTATATCTTCAAAGTATGTTATCCATAAGAATTCGGCTCTATCACACAGTGTGAAAATCAATATATTAGTAGCCGATTTGGTTAGAATAATGAAAAACATATCCCCCCTGTGCGGTCCATGGGAGGGGCAAAAACATATTCAAGACTTCATGCATCGCATGCAATTTTCGGGATACAGCCAGAAAGATAGAATCCGGGTATACAGAGGAGCTAACAAGAAATTTGAGGAGATTGTTGTCAAAGATACAAATGGAACACAACCTAGATACCGTAA